>NW_005871568.1:174693-337456 GCF_000147115.1 Myotis lucifugus | reverse complement strand
CCTCTGCGCGCGCCCATCGCAGGTGGGCCCGGGCTGACTCGCGCGTGCCCTCAGAGGCCCTTGGAGGTTGGCTTCACGGGCGCCCGGCGCCCAACCCGCTCGGCCTGCGCGCGCCCTTTGTGTGCAGCCCCCGCCGCCTCCCGGTGGGCGCGAGCTCGGACCGCGCAGCGGGTGCGGACGTGTGCTCGCGGCTGGTGGAGTTGTCGCCGGCTGTCTCTGCCCAACAACTGGCCTGGCCCTGGGCTCCGTCTCTCCCGGCGTGCGGGTTCCAGCCACCGACGCTGGCACGCCTCTGATCCGGTCTGGTCCGGCGCTTTGCCTTCAGTACATCTGTCCCCCAGGTGACCCGTGCAGGCCTGTCGGCAGGTGAAGTGGCTTCCCTGGGGGACATGGAGAGTGTCGCCTATCTCAGGTGGACTTTCAAAGGCTGCCTCAGTGCACCCATGGGTCCCGCCGGTGGCCTTGCTCTCCAAGACTTGAAGGGAAGTCATCACCTGCCCTAGCACAGAGGCATGGGGTTTGCCCGACTGGCCATTCATTTAAATATATACATACTAGAGGCCCGATGCACAAAATTCATGCAAGAATAGGCCTTCCTTCCTCCTGCGGCTTCCCTCTGGCACCTGGGACCCATGCTTCCCTTGCAGCCCAGGCTTCGTCTAGAAGGTCGTGGGCTAATTAGCATATTACACTTTTATACAAGATGTGTATATATGTATGTATATGTGTATATAAATATGTACATATGTTGATTTCAAAGAGGAAGGGAGAGGGAGAGAGAGAGAGAAACATCAATGATGAGAGAGAATCATTGATGGGCCACCTCCTGCACACCCCCTACTGGGGATCCAGCCCACAACCTGGCATGTGCCCTGACCTCCAGGTTCATAGGTCGAGGCTCAACCACTGAGTGACACCTGGCTTGACCATTCATTTTTGCAGAAACATTCTCATCTTGCCCGGCTGGTGTGGCTCTGTCCTTGAGTGTTGACCTATGAACCAGGAAGCACAGTAAGCCAGAACCGTGAAATGACACAAGTGTGTGCAGCTGCACTGGGCACAGCCTATTTCCTGAGCTTTGGTATCTGTGATGGTTAGTGTTATGTGTCCACCAGGCTGAGCTAGAGTATCCAATTGTGTGACTAAACCCAAATCTAGATATTGCTCTGAAGGTATTTCTTGGATGAGATTAACATTTAAATCAGTACACTTTGAGTAAAGCAGATTACCTCCAAGATGTGGGTGGGCCTCATCCAATCAGGTGAAGGCCTTACAAGAAAACACTCTGAGGTCCCCTGAAGAATCCTACCAGCAGACCCTGGCAACATCAACGCTTACCAGAATTTTCAGCCGGCCGACCTGCCCTGAAAATTTCAGACTTGCCAGCACCCACAATGGCATGAGCCAATTCCTTAAATCAGTGTCTTGACAGATAGTGATATAGATCCATATATATATATATATATATATATATACACACATATATTTTTATTCGATTGGTTCTGTTTCTCTAGATCAGTGGTTCTCAACCTTCCTAATGCCGTGACCCTTTAATACAGTTCCTCATGTTATGGTGAACCCCCAATTTCATTGTTACAAATAAACATAATTAAAGCATAGTGATTAATCACAAAAGCAATATGTAATTATATATGTGTTTTCTGATGGTCTTAGGTGACCCCCTGTGAAAGGGTCGTTCGACCCCCAAAGGGGTCGTGGCCCACAGGTTGAGAACCGCTGCTCTAGAGAATGCTGACAAAGACAGTATCCCTTTTCCTCTCTATTTAGACCTCTATGATGACACATTGAGGCCATCCGGAGAGCAGGCATGCTTCTTTTATGGTCAGTGTGCCCTTCAGAGAGTTACCCTCTTGCCTTCTCAGCTTCCCCCCCCCCCCCACGACCTCCCACTGGGACAATCCCACCTGGAGGGGCTCTATCCACCACCTGGCTGAGGAGGAGTGGGGGTGGGGGAGGGGGGTGAAAAGGGACCCAGATTCAGTGGTCTGGCTGAGGGTCCCTCTGACACCTCTTTGTACTCCAGCTGGCTGCACTGACCTTTGCAGGGACACAGATCTGCTGTGGCCCCGCCTGGGGGGCCCAAGATGGATGCCTAAGGGAGAGGGAGCAGAGCTGATGCACTGCCCTCCTGCCCTTTGGGACAGCACAAAGCACAAAAAGGAGCATCAAGCCCTGGCTGATGGGTTCAGTGGTTAGAGCATCGGCCCATGCATTGAGGTGTTGCAGGTTTGATTCCCAGTCGAGGGCACATACCTGGGTTGCAAGTTTAATCCCTGGCCTTGGTCGGGGTGTGTGCAGGAGGCAACCCACCCATGTATCTATGTTTCTCTCTCCTCCTCCTCCCTCCCTTCCACTCTCTAAAAAGCAATGGAAAAATATCCTCGGGCAAGGATTAACAACAACAACAACAACAAACAGAGTATCAAGCAAAAAAAAATTTCTTCTTCTGCCCCCTCATTCTTGGCTATTTTCCTAATCTTCCGGAATGTTTACCATCTTTGGAGACATCGGAGTTTCGTTTTCTTCAGCACATTTTCAAACAAAGAGAGAGAGAGAGAACAAAGCCTGGCTGGACCTGTGAGCTCCGTCAGAAAGCAGCCTTCTTGGTGGCCGTGTCACCATCTCTCTCGATGCCTATTGGGCTGGGCGGCACTTTTGTTTTGCTGCATCCACATATATTTGTCTATAAATAAAAAACCTTTGTTATGTGCAAATATTAACCAGAATCAGTGCAAAGATTAAAGAATAAAACTTGTTACCGGAAAACAAAATGTGCTCACAAATTCGAGAGCCCGCAGGAATCTGGGTCATTTTAAGGGGAAAAACTTTCTAGACAAGGCCCGCTACAGCCCACGGTGCAATGAAGACAAGGTCAAGCCCTCATCCCAGTGCTGGGTGTCTCCTTTTCTACTTTCAATATGAACAAGGAACACAAACTCTGGCCTAATAAGGATTGTTAGAAGCCTGTTTAACAACGGGATGGAGTCTTTTATAATCAGCTTAGTTTTGGGTAATTATATGTAAAGGTTTTCAAATTTTTCTTTTGAAAATCTATTTTTATTGATTTTAGAGAGAAAGAGAGAGATAGAAACATCAATAATGAGAAAGAATCATTGATAGGCTGCCTCCTGCACTCCCCACACTGGGGATTGAGCCTATGCCCCGACCAGGAATTGAACTGTGACCTACTGGTTCATAGGTCGACACTCAACCACTGAGCCAAGCTGGCCAGGCTCAAATTTTTCTTTTAAAAAAATTTATTGATTTTGGAGAGAGGGAGAGAAAGAAGGAGGGAGAACTCCTTGTTCCACTTATTTATACATTCATTGCTTGCTTCTTGTATGTGCCCTGACCAGGAATCAAACCTGCAACTTTGGTGTATTGGGACAATGCTCTAACCAACTGAGCTACCTGGTCAGGGCCCCAAATTTTCTTTTTAAAACTATTTCTTACTTATTCAAAGATTTATCTTGTAAGCCTTATTCACACTGTCTGATCATTCCTTGACCAAAGGGTTTGTTAACAAAGATCAGCGCCCACTCCTGTCTTGTTCCTGTCATCAGCGACCCTGAATTACTGAAGACTTTCTCTGTACACTCATGTTTATTCATGTTCTGCCTTAGGAAAATCGGGGAGTCCTTGAGCTACAGAATAATTTGTTTATAACAAGTTGTGGATCTCATCACTGAGGCCGAGAGGAATGAAACCTTGTGCTCCCCTCCCCCAGCCAGTGCTACAGTCTGAGACAAACATACATCCAGAAAGTGGAGGCATGTTTTCAACATAACAATGAGGCATTCTGGTCCTTTCTGAGTTGTTTTTTTTTTTTCTACAGCAGTTGTATTACTAGTCTTTAGCTAATTCTCCTTCTACTATTACAGAGAGCTCAGGGGTTTGTGGGAAGCCAACAATATGTCTTCTCAAATGTACTTCTTCCAGGTTGGGACAGTATGTTGATGACTTTTACAGCACACAGTTCAATGCTGTATCTTTCTATACAATGCCACTGCACTTTCCACAATATAAGCTTTGTCTGTGATGGGCACAACTTCTTCAATGTATTAGCTTCCCCCATTGGCTCACTGATTCCCCAAACTCAGTAAATCACTGTTACTGGGTGTCGGTTGGCAGAAATTAACCAGCTTCTGTAACAGCTTATTTTTATTCAGTGTGCTCATCTGGGAACTGGTGATTTATAAATAAAAATTTATTATTTACCATTTAGGAGACTGGAAATATTACACACACGGAACTTCAGAAATAAATCGTCAGCTATGAGGCAATATAGTTTTGATATATTGCAGATTTATTTCCTACATCACCAGTGTGCCCAGATGGGCCTCCCGCTTGTCAGACGAAGATAGATTCCTCTGGGTAGCATCCCGTGCTCTGGAAGGTTTATCTCACTCTTTTATAGCCATTCTTCCCCTGGGTCCTCATCTATTTTCTGTCTCCTTGTCAACGACGCTCAAGGTGTGATGCAATAATCTGAGGGCCACAGAGTAACAGCTCGGGCTTGTGTTAACGTGGCATCCTCCTCCAAGGGGCCAGAGGTGCGCGAGGACAGGATGCAGTTCACGCATTCTCTGCGGGAGAATGGCAGGTGTTATTATTTTCTAACCTTTTTTAAAAACAAAATTTCACATGCACCCAAGTAGAGAGAAGAGAATAATGAACCGCTGTGTACCTATCATTCCGCTGTAAAATTATTAATATTTTGCCAATTTTATTTCATCTGTTTCCCATCCTTCCTCCCTCCCCTTAAGTACTTTAAAAGAAATCCCAGATATCATGTTATTTCACTGCAGTAGAAGCAAGCATTATTAATTCTATTTTATGGGAAAATAGAAGCACTGAAATGTTAAGAATCTCACCCAAAAGAATACAGCGAGTCTGTGGGGAAGGAAGGTGCCAGAAGTCGATTCCCTCTCTCCTAACACTGATTCTATAAGTGAAATCAAACTATCCCCAAATTGATTTCCTCAGTTACACAGAGTGTGTGTCACCCACACAATGTCAGCTGTGGCAACGATATTCGAACAGATTACTCACATAGATGGATTTATCTCAGCCCCTGAGTATTTAAATAAATTAAAAGAGTTCACTTCCTGAAACTATAAATCAGAGTCCCTTTAAAGAATAACAAGGAAGTTAAATCCCCAAAGTGACATTTACTCAGAAGAATGCTATTTGAAATCCAAACATATGGAGTCATAAAGAATGAATGTGCGACCTCCGGTCAAAGGCAGCTCTAGAAATACTTGTTTTGCTGCACTGGCAAAGCCAACATTCCTGCAAGGAGAACTTACAGCAAAGGCCGTCTCCCACTAAGACACCTTCAATGTCTGGGGTTTTCTCCTGACTTCTTTTTGAGCTTTGGGTACCTGGGCCTTCAGGGGAACAGTGCCAGGCATGTCACCACCCTCCACTGTCCCCACAGGTGGGTGACTCTCCTGGCAGCTCTCAGGTGATTTGGGAGTTTCCTTCATCCCCTGTGGTGCTGCTGGAAGCTGTTGTACTAGTACAGCAAGGGATTTGGCCTGTTTTTGTCCCTAGTTCCGAGGCAGCCTTTAACCCCTCAGACCATACCAGTCTATGCTAATGAGGTGGGTCCTGACAGCCCCTAAATAGCTTCAGGATGAGGGCCCATCAGGCCAGAAAGACCATCAGGGGTTCAGAGAGCTGGGACTCTGAGCCAAGTGATATCAGGCTGACCCCGTGACCTCCAGGGAGGGGAAGGGAGTTGGAGATTGAGGTCAATCACGTGACCAGTAGTTCAATCGGGCCCCTGTGAAAATCCCCAATGAGAACTCCAAACATGGGAAATCCATAGGAGCTTCTTGGTTGGAGACACACGTGGATGTGCCAGAAGGGTGGCACCTGAGGCTCTGCATTGGAGGCCGCCCAGACCTCACCCTGTGGGTCCCTTCTTTGGGCTGGTCCTGATTTATATCTTTTATGGTAAAACTACAGTGCTTTCCTGAGTTCTGAGTCATTCTAGCAAATGATTGAATCAGAAGGGTGGTGGGAACCCCTGAAACTAGTCCCCAGTTGGCCAGAAGCACCAGTGGCCTGGAACCCTTAAAGTTTGGGTGGTGTCTAGAATGGAGGCAGGCCTGTGGGAGGCTGTGCCCTCACTCCGTGGGCCTGCACGAAGCGCCGGAGTTGGTGTCAGAATCGCTCTGCTCAGCCCAGCACACTCTTCTTGGGTCCAAAGGTACCTGGTCATGATCAGTCCTGCACCCACCCCCAGATCGCAACACAGCGCCTCGGGGAGCTGGGGCCTCTCGCCTTGGCCACACAGGTGATGCACAGTCCCAGGCACCTCGAGGGAAGGAGCTCCAGCCCATCCTGAGCGAAGGGATGGGTCACAAACAGTCCAGCGTTTCTCTCTGTTATTGCTTTATTTATGTTTTAAAACAGTCATATTAGATTTTAATTATTGGATAACACACATTGTTACAATCACTTTCTCCCACCTGCTCTGTGCCCTGAGGGCCACCTGCACAGGCTGGTCCCGGGCTCCCTCCTCCAGGCTTCCCGGTGGGCTGGCCAACGGCAGGCACTGTCAGCATTCACAGGGTGGGAAGAAAGTGTGTGGGGTTATACCCGGTCACCATGAGTCAGGTCCCTCCTCCCAGCTTCATGCTGTCACCTGCCTCCCAGATTCTGGGAACTGCTCCCTGCCTTGTCCTTCCCTTGATGGGCAAACAGCTCCTGGTAACCAGGCGCTAGGAGCTAGCACTGCAGCATCCCTTGGCCACAGGCCACAGCTCGGAGCTAGTGCCAGGTAGTGTCCTCAGATTGCCTGGTGTGCGTGCTTTCTGTAGTCCGCTGGCCCTGGCCAGGCACAGGAGTGGGGAGAAGGCAGCAGGAAGTAGCCTGTGCCCTTTGGGAGCGGCTACCACCTACCCAGCACCAAGCGTTGTCTCGGGGACATCCTGGGTGGTTCTGGTCAGAAAGTTCAGGTGAGAGGAGACGGGCCAGCAAACACCAACCAAGAAATGGCAAAGTGATATTGGAGTAACGGGCAGCACCTGCACCACTCCAGTGCCCCCAGAGTTGCTCAAAGTCTGGTCCACTTCCACCTGTCTCCAGTCACTAGGCATTTGTCCAAAATACAGGTTAGTGGCGCTGAAAAGGATGGATCTTAGCTGAACCCCCGGGAAACAGCGACCTTGAGAGCCCCCCATTTCCCTGTGTAATTTAGGTAAGACTTGCTGTCTGCTCTTCCTCACAACTCGGACAGGAGTCGCAGAAGATGCCTTTTACACACAGGACCCCCACCCCCGCCCGCCCCAGTTTCCTGTTCTTTGTCTCATGAATGCTCAGCTAAGATTAGCGTTGTTCCGTGAAACCAGCTGGACACAGCGATGAGCATTTCCCTGTCAGCTGCCTGACTGCCCTCCGCTGCTGACACTGACGCTCTAAGTCACCGTGCCTGGGACTAGTCTGGCCTTTCCATAAAAGTTCAAGGTGAGACCACCCTGGCAGGACTCTGATCTTTGGATGCGGCCTCTCCTTCCTGTAGCAGCCAGAATAAAACCAGTCTCCTTACTTGCATGTTTGGTCCTGACAGCCCAGGCCAGGGATTGGCATTTTTGCTAGCACCCTGGGGTGATTCCTATGGGGTCAAGTTTGAGCCATTCCTCCCTGGAGGCCGGTGTGATGGGGAACATCATGGGGTCTATGCAATGGAACTCAGACACTTTCTGCACCAGCAGGTGAGGGCGCAGTGGGCGCTGGCAGGGAGTTCCCTCTCCAAATTGTAGTTCTAGCTTCAAGCTGATGTTCGTGGCAGCCCTGCTTTGGGCGGGAGGGGGGGTGGTGGTGGTGAGAAGGGGAGGTGGGGGGTGGGGGAAGCAGACTTTGTAAATAGAAACAGATTTGGGTAAATCAACGGTAAGAATTTTGAAGTTAGTAAATCAATGGTAAGAATTTTGGGGTCAATATATTTCTTTTTGAAATCAGCTTCAAACAGCCTTCTTTACATGCCAAGGTCCAGCCTTCTTCCTTCACCAGCCCCTCCCCACTCAGCCTTTTATGGGCTTGTCATCATCACCCCTGCTGACAATGAATGATTTCCTCCGGGGGAGGATCACAAGAACCAAGAACCATCGTCCTTGCCAGAATCCATTGGCACAAACTATCTCTGAGTCAGAGCCTAAGGCCATTAGCGAGGGAGAAACAGCTGCAAGGGCTGCACATCTGCGAGTCATTTGAAAATTTTATGATGAATAAAAACTATCCATTACACAGACTTCTACATTATATATTAACCTAATGCCTCTACAATTACACCACCGACAGTCCCCTTTTGTTGTGCACGCTTTTTTCTAATGACACTATCTGCAATAATAAATTCAGGTATCTAAAACGTTGACTATCCAGCAACACTACTTAAAATTCCCTACTCGACGTGGTCAAATCCTTAATAACAATAATAAAAACTGTAGCTTCACTGGAAGCAGAAGAGAGACCTGGAAACTCCCAGCATGCTAAAAGCGTGGGGGGAGCATTATGGGTTTTAGACTAAATAATCAAAAGATTGAGACAAAAAAAAATATATACAGAGAACATCAAAAGATGCTGAAAAATAAACCTTCAAAATGGTTCAAGCGCCATAAGCTGTTTAAGCTGCCCCCTGCGTGTAGATGACCTGAGTTTGCAATTGTGTAGTTGGCGGTACAATCAGGATGCTTTAAAGGACCCAGTGGCACAATGAAAAAGGGAGGTGGTGGAAACGGAGAGCCAGAGAAAGAAAAGGGAGAAAGAAAAGGAACTAAGTACCACTCAGGCGGAGGTGAGGGCCCATCCTGGAGATGAGCCTCACAGAGCAGTGTGTACATGTTCAGCTACGTCCTAAATTATGTCCTAAATTTGTTGGTGACACCACTCCCTCCCTTCCTGTGTCCTGTGTCCATGCTCAGATAGGACATCCAGGTTCCTAGTGCCTCGGTCAGTTTTGGGAATGTCTTTCCCACCCCTTTCCTTTTTTTCTCTTTTCCACAAACTCTATAGTTTAAAAATTCTCTCTTTGAAAACAGCTTTTGGTGGCATGAGGCTTTGCCAATTTCCATGCACTAAACCTGCATTTTTATTTCATACCAGCCTCCTTTCTCTCCTTAGCACCCCCTCGTTCCCTCGTTCCGCGGCAGTGACTGGCCATATGTTCTGAAGAAGACGGTGCTTTACTTTGGCTGCCTCTGGCTGGCTCTGAGCTGAGGACGATGTATTTTAAGCCCCGCATTTAAAAATAAAAACCTTGGCAAGGCTTGTGAGGAACTAAAAACATCAAGATATGCTTGGAGCCTGGGCTCTGATTCGTGAGATTTCAAAGCCAGTGTTTAAAAGGAAGGAAGAAACAAGGGCTCAGGGTGCCCAGGTGGAGAGGCTGGATCTGATCCCTGAGTGTAGGTCTTGCTCCTGGGGGTGGGGGTGGGGGTCGGGGTAAGGGTGGGGGGGCAGCCTCCTAGGACAGAGTAGCCAGGGAGCTGTTCTGCGGCCCAGGAACCCTCTGGGTGGCTTCCACCAGGGAGTCCAGGTGGTCAGTTAGGTCTGCACCACCTAGAAAAGTGCAAGGAAACTGCCCTCTTTTCTTCCCCAGTTCACCCCTTTTGTGCATTTGCACACGAAATGTGAACGTGTGATGTGGCCACAAACATGTGACTTGGCCGCAAACATGCTATGACCATGTCCTGAGATGCTTGGCACCAGAAGTAGGTGGAGGAAAAGATGAAGCAGGTTTTGAAATTCACAAAGCCAGAAGCTAGTTGGTGGGAAATTCCTTCAGTCATGAAAAGTTGTAAGCAAAGGATCTGGTTCCCATCCATACCGGGACGAGGAATTCCTCTCCTGCAGGAATGTACTCCCGAGTGCAGCCTGTGCAATTAAACATGGGTTCACTTTTTCTTTTTTTATGGGAATCGTGTGAAATAAAATTTATCACAATACCTATGTTTGGGGCAGTAGTACAAACAGCAAGGACATCTGTGTGTGAAGTCACATTTTTAAGGTATCTAAACTATCAAAGAACAAATTTTGACCAACCATGCAAGGGGAAAGACTGAAGTACCTTTATATTCCAGCAAAATGGTACTACAAAATTGTCACGTCACAAAGCAATTGAAAGGTGTGCAGCCACAAGTTTTTTTATTTACTGCCTGACACATATGGAGGTATGTCAAGCAGTTAATAAAAATATTATGTTATTTTTCTGGATTTTGTGAGGAGGTTTATGGTATCTACCAGCTTTGAAAATCTGTAAGATTTTTTTCTCATTCTAAATAATATTCACTTTTATATACCTTACTTAGAATTCATAATTCTGCATTTTTTGTTGTTGTTGTTAAAATGAGCTCTCCTAATTCTGTAAGCTTTAGGCCCCTCAAAATCCAAATTCATCCCTGATAGTGATCTATGCTTTCTCCCTTTTTTTGACTATTAATTTTCATGAACTGTTCTAGCCTTAAGTAATTTCACTCATGAATATAAAAACTAACTGAAAAGAATAGTTCTAATACATCTCACTAAGAAATGCATGTCCAATAAAATTTTACTTTTTAAGTTTAGAAGTGATCGTTAAAATATGACTACTAAATAGAGTAATAAGCACTGGCTGGGTAGCAGAGTTGGTTAGAGTATCACCCTGATACACCAAGGTTGAGGGTTCTGTCCTCGCTCAGGTCACATACAAGAATCAACCATAAATGCATAAATAAGTGGAACAATAAAGCAATGTTGTTTTTTCTCTCTCTACTTGACTCTCTCTATAATCAATTTAAAATAGATTAAAGCCCTAACCAGTTTGGCTCAGTGGATAGAGCATCAGCCTGCGGATTGAAAGGTCCCAGGTTCAATTCCGGCCAAGGGCATGTACCTTGGTTGCAGGCACATCCCCAGTAGGAGGTGTGCAAGAGGCAGCTGATCGATGTTTCTCTCTCATCAATGTTTCTAACTCTCTATCCCTCTCTCTTCCTCTCTGTAAAAAAAAAAAAATCAATAAAATATATTTTAAAATAGATTAATAATATTTACAAAAAGGCTTTAAGAAAAAAATAGATTTCTTAAAAGATTGAATATTAAAAACATTTTAAAGCTTTGATTTAAAATTTTGTTTAAATTTTACAATAATTTTTAAAAATTTAAATATTAACTAAAAAAAAAAAAAGCATTTTCTGCCCTGGCCAGTGTGGCTCAAGTGGTTAGAGCGCTGGCCCTCACACCACAGGGTCTCGGGTTTGATTCCCAGTCAAGGGCACATACCTGGGTTGCAGTTGCGATTCTCTGCCCTGGTTGGGGTGCGACCTCTCTCTCTCTCTCTCCCATCCCTCCCTCTCTTCCACTCTCTCTAAAAATCAATGGAAAAAATATCCTCAGGAGAGAATTAAAACAAAGTATTTTCTGTACAAGAGCCTGTCAGACATAAAAGAACTTATTTTGACACTTTTAAAAATACAAAGCATTAAATTATTAAATTTAATTGATAAAAAGAAATTGAAGTAAAAATGAAAGGATTTCTAAACTTCAGATAAATAACTGTGCTGTTGTTTTTTCCCCAGAAGACCCTGGTTCCTAATAAAGCCCACCGAAATGAAGCAGCAGGCTGGGAACCACGGCGAGCGAAGCCTCGCCGCTTCCTGAGCCCGTTTCTATTTTAGACAGGCCTGACTTGCTCTGAAAGATGAGCTGGGTTCCTCTCAGGGAGGCGGCCTCCCGGCTCCTGGCTCCAGCCTCCAGAGTCTTTGGTTTCTATGATTTTTACTTTGTCAGGATTTTTAACAGTTTTGTCCTGTCTTGCAACCATGATCTTGTATTTGTTTCATCTTAATTCTATATGCAAAGTTATTCTATGGCCAACCCCAGTCCCCTTACTGTGGCTCCTCAATTCCTGAGTTTTCATGTTAATCATCTCCTAGCTGGCTGGGTTTCATTGTCTAATTTTTCTCCCATGAAGGGCTCAGGGTGTTGATACATTCTCAAAGAAAGCAGACAAAAGCGGTATCACCAATGGTTAGATGTCCAAAGACACGGAAAAGAAATAGGAAGTGTGTTTAGATACACTACAGGAAAATCAGCTGAAAATGAAAAACTGTATCAAATAATGGACAGAGCAGATAGAAAAAGAGACAGAGACACGTGGTTATCATCAAAGCAACTCGCTTTTTATGCCTGTAAACCTGAAGGAAATATAAGCTCACCCACACTCCAATAAAAGTTGTTTATCAGATTAGCAAATATCAGAGACCATGATGCTTGTTGTTGGCAAGGGTGTAATGGGACAGGTGCATTCATAAACTGTTGGAAAGATTATAAACCGGAATGACCTTTTGGGGCGTCAGCTTGGCTATGTCTATCCAAACCTCCAAGTTACCTGGCCAGCCAGCAGAGGAGTCACGCTTGAATGCAACTTTTCGTCACTCTGCCTGGAGGAATTGCAGAGTGATCTGTCTCCTCTCTCTGCCTCAAGTTTCTTCCTTTCCAACTTTATTCTCCATATTCCTATTAGGATTTAAAAATACTTTTTTTTATTATGGAAGTTCTCAAGCACTTGAAAAGTTAGAGCAGAATCATGAACTTCCTTTTGCCCATCACCCAGTCTCAACATGTACTGCTTTACCATTCTTTTATGTCCTCTGCTACAGCCCCTTCCCTCCTTTTTTTTTTTGGTCAGGGTATTTCAAACAGATGATAAGCTTGGTTCTTTTTATAAAACAGGATAGCTACACTAAATTCTTTTCCTACAGGTTAGAGCCTGACATGGACTGAATGTGTGTCCCTACAAATTCATATATTGAAGCCCGATCTCCAATGTGATGGTATTAGTAGACAGCCGCTGCAGGCCAGGAAGAGCACTCTTACCATGAACTGGATCAGCGAGCACCTTGATCTTGGGCTTTCCAGCCTCCAGAACGATAAATCTGTGGGTTAAGCCGTTCACTGTGGTATTTTGATATGGCAGCCGGGGCTGACTCACAGAGAGCAGAGCCCGAGCCTCATGATTCAGCCCTCATGACTCATTCCGGCTGTGTCCCCTCTCAAACGGGGTCTCCAGCGGAAGGACTGAATTTCCTGAAAACCAACGGATGTCTCAGCAT
The DNA here is from genome assembly GCF_000147115.1 of Myotis lucifugus. Lineage (NCBI taxonomy): Eukaryota > Metazoa > Chordata > Mammalia > Chiroptera > Vespertilionidae > Myotis > Myotis lucifugus. The sequence goes on along the minus strand of NW_005871568.1, from coordinate 324,338 downwards.
CCAGGCCTCTGCATATCCCATCCTGAGGCTTGAAGACCCTCCAGGCTCCCTCCACAATCCACCAGCACCTGGTGGATTCACGTCCCACCCAGCCTTCTGTGATGAACGCCCACCGTCACCTCCTCCCCAATCAGCTCACTTCCGTTATCACCCCGCTGTCATTGGATGCGGCACCTTACCTCGCGGTGCTTTTCATTAGCTTCCCTCCCTTCCTGAGGAGAGACTGTCTTTATCGTCTCTGAACCCAGTCCCAGACTAGGCCTGTCACTTAGGAGGCACTTACACTAATGTTTATTACAGGCCCATAAGAGTGAAAATTGCTCTAGAAGAAACAGCACTTGAGCTGTTAATTTTTTACACCCTGGTGTTGTTTCAGATCCCTTTTAGAATAAGGGCAAGAGAAGGGAAAAGGGCCAGAGGGCCAGGGAGAGGAGGCAGAACCAGGGAGGCTGGACACCTAGAACACACCCCTTGTTGAGTCTTCTCTCTGGCCAGCCCTTTTATTCAATTCGGTCGTCTATGGTGAGCCCTTTAATACTGGGGTCCACAAAGGGGGGCTGCTCAGAGAAACCCTGTGTAAGGCACACAAGCTAACAATGATTTTAACATTTTTAAAGGGTTAAAAAAAAAAGTCTGTGCAACACTGACTATATGTATGTGGCAAAGCCTAAGAGAGTTCTCCACTCCCTGCTTCCACAGGACAAACCGCTTAGCGTCTCTCTCCTGCAGCATCCCATGGGGTGCAGTAAGTGGTGCTGTTGGTGAGCTCATTTCACAGGCCTCGGATGGCGTCCTGGGCCAGCATGGGGCCAGGTCAGACAGTGCTGGGTGGCGAGCTGCTGAGCACTTCCCGGTTCTGAATGCTAGAGAGACAGGCAGAGGGACAGGACTATTAAAATACAAAGCCCGTGCCTGGAGGCAGAATCAGACCCTCCTTACCGCCCCCCCCCCCCCCCAATCATCTGCGATTTTCAGTTATTAGCCAGCTGCCAGTAAACATCAGAGGATTTGACAGTATAGAGATCAAATGTCTAGAAAGAATCCAGAGTGCAGGTGACAGGGAAAATATAGAAGATAAAAACAACTGCCTACCTAATTTAGCTCAAACCTATTAAACTGGCTCAAAAAAATCTCTCAGAGCCCAGCCAGCGTGGCTCAGTGGTTGAGCATCAAGCGATGAACCAGGAGGTCATGGTTCAATTCCTGGTCACAGCACATCCCTGGGTTGCAGGCTTGATCCCCAGTCTGGGGCATGCAGGAGGCAGCTGATCAATGAATCTCTCTTATCATTGATGTTTTAATTTCTCTCCCCTTCTCCCTTCCTCTCTGAAATCATTAAAAATATGTTTTAAAAAAATCTCACAGAAACAAAAGAAAGACAAATGTTCAGGAATCACATGTGATCCATCAGATCTATTTCTGGAAATCCATCCTAAGGAGACAATACCAAACACAAAACAAGTTAAATTCACACCGCTGTTTCTGGCAGCACTCCGCAAACGAGAACACGGGAAATAACACAGATCGCAAACTGCGCTCAGTGGGCAGCCATCGTGTCGCCACCAGATGGGACATGAAGGAGTCATTAGCGACGATGGGTCTAAAACGCAGACCCGCCAGACACTGCCTGTTGTTTCCTTTCAAGCCTTTTTTGGTGGGTAGAGGAGAGGGGACCAAAGTCCCAGGGAGACTGAAAGTCAACCCCACAGGACTGATCCTAAGGGAAAACTTCACACAAATTGAAATATATTCATACACATTTTTATATAAAGACTGTCAAGTCTGTGGCATTAACAGTTCAGGGAAACACACTCTGTGGCTTCATATTCTATTTCCCCTATTACCCTGAGACCCCCGCACATTATAGGGGTTCTGGGGGCCAGTTTGACAAGCAAGCTGTTAAATGGAAAAAAAAACCGGCACAACAGAAAACTGTATGTACATTATACACTATTACATCCAACTAAAACCACCACCACCAGGGAAACATGTAAAATGTTAATAATGGCTGGGTTAGCATATTGGATTTTAGGTAATCTTACTACTTTCCATTTTCCCTTTGGTAATGTGGTTTTAGTACTTTTATAATAAAAAATGTGCTTAGAAGACTTGCTGAGTTGCTAAGCCTCTCGGGTGGTAAGAAAATCTGAGGCAGACAATCTTAGTACTAGTTTTCAAGACTGTTTTCAATTTTGGTATTCTTACTTGGACTAATTTTAAGAAATGTATGATTACAGGAATGTGAATCATGAGTTACAAATCCACAGTATTTGCTAAATTGACTGGAGGCCAAGGACCAGAATTCCTATGAAATGAAATGAAGCCCATAAACAAGGGAAGCGTGAGAACAAAGCCAATCATGAAACGGTCATGTATGTGCAGACAAGCTTCCCATGTCAGGCTGTTTCAGTGCTGCCTGAGGACTAGATGCTGTCTTTCATTTCTGCTCCGAATCAGCAGCACTCTTACAGAGATTTGTGACTGTCTCACAGCAGTCTGCTTCCTTCGTCCCCACAGGCTGCCTGGTGCACACTGCATGACGCACACCCACAGCATGTAACACTTTGAAGGAGGGAAGGTTATTCGGCCACTGTAGCTAATTTAGCTGGGTTGGCTGTGGCCACCTGGGAACAAAGATGCTGCTGGACCCTATAAAATGTCCTCTAGCCCTAACCGGTTTGGCTCAGTGGATAGAGCGTCGGCCTGCGGACTGAAGGGTCCCAGGCTCGATTCCAGTCAAGGGCATGTACCTTGGTTGTGGGCACATCCCCAGCAGGAGGCAGCTGATCGATGTTTCTCTCTCACTGATGTTTCTAACTCTATCCTTCTCCCTTCCTCTCTATAAAATCAATAAAAATATATTAAAAAACAATTTCCTCTAGCTAATCCCATCACCAAAAGCTTCTGAGTTTACATCAAATACCTAATTCAAGTAAACAAAAGGATTCTGTACCTTCTGATAATAAAAGGCTATAATTTAATATTATTTCTTTGCAATGCAGTAGTTAAAATTAGCGAATTCCTACTCCTAATTTATTAAGGTCTATAAAATTAGAAGCTGCCATTCCATTTGTCAACACCTAGTTGGTAACCCAGATTAACGCTAAACTGCCGAGGGGCTCAACACAGAACCACACTGCCAGAAAGCACCCACGTTCTCTAATTTTATGGATGTGTCCAGTGAGCCATAGCTTAAAAGAAAAATTCCTAACCACATGCTGAATAAATGATCAGCAGTCATGCTGCTAATTCACCATTCACTGTGAAGGCGTAAAAGGGAAACCAATGACACGCGCCAGGCCTTATGACTCGAGCAGACTTTATTTTGCAGGTAAGAATGCAGCAGACAACATAAGGATGATCATTAAACTGAGCTCTCAGTGGCGAGGCGACTCTCGGCCAGAAGAGGGCTGAGGCAACCTCCGGTTCGAGAGGTCCAGGTTCACGTCTAAGAAGGTGTACACGTTGTAGTCATGATGCTGGAGGTTCTTGTAGGTGGTGTTGTCAAACGGCTCGACAGGAGCGGCGGCTGGTGCGGCGGCCGGTGCGGCAGCTGGTGCGGGCTCTGTGGGGGAAACATGCAGTGAGCACATCGGACAAGGAAAGGAGCTTCGTTAGAACCCTAACTGCTATGAAGTGTCTAATTAGAAAAGAAAAGCCCATGAGAGAAACAGTACCTTCAAAACCAAAATGAAGAGATTAGCTGAAAATCTATTCTACAACATATAGCCTTAACAACGTATGAAATGGAAATAGTTATTATAATGTGTCTTAACATCTTACTTTTTGTACTTCTAGACCCTGAACTTGTCAGAACTTTGAAAATGCCTAGAACAATTACGGAGGCGGGACTTTCAGGTCACATAAAGATTCAGGGGGAAAAATGAGATCTACTAGAAATAAACAGAAACAAACATTTACAGAAGAAAATTTTCAAAAGCAGTGACTAAGTCACTTCTAAGTCTCTGAATACAAGAAGATTAAACAAACTCAAACTGTTTTAATGATGACACAGTTAAGGGGTACTGGAAATGGGATGTGTAGTGTTTTTTTAAAAAGTTGTTGATATAGTTTAGATTCATAGACTAAAATTACTTAGTTTTGTTTCCTTAAGTGGAAAAAAGTTAAAACCCATACACTAGATATCTGGTAATCTTAAAACTAAGCGTGTGGTTGAAGCAAAAGAAATATCGCTCGCCAGCAAGGTGGAATGCAAGACAGAATGACGGCAGGATCAAGCTTGCGTGGGAGTCGGCTAAGGTCTGGGTTAAGTTCTCCCTGGAGCTCTCTGGGCTGCCCAAAAAGCTGAAATACATTTTCCCACTATTTGAATTCATACCGAAAACTTTGGTTTTCTTTTTTTAATTGTATTAAGTAAAAATGATGTCTTATTTAAAGAGCTGACACCTCTCCAATCTCCACGAGTTGAGTATCTTCGATGTGGTGTAGGGGCATCTTCAAAATGAAGGTAAACAGGGATATAGAAAACTTATCAAAAACCGATCCCCTTGGAAGGCACGGAGCCGGGTGGACTTAGTGACATTCAGTCCACTGCACAGACACAACCCCTGTGCTCCTGGATGGCATCACTCGATTCCAAAGGGCAAAGAGAATATTGGAAAATTCACACATCCATGAAAAGTTAGGAGCAAAGTTTGTTCAAAAAGATGTGCAATCTGAAAACCCCACATTCTGTTTTCCTCCTGAAGGTTTCGGTATTCCTCATGACAACATAATGGCTGAAACAGGAGCGTTAGGCAATGCAGTTCTTGAGGTCCTGAGCAGTCTGGTAAGTGCTGGCACTTTGCATATTAATGACAAAAGGAGAAAAAGGAGGGAAGGAAACACGTAAATTCTGTCAACATAACGCAACCAATAACAATGACCAGGTAACATAAATCAGGAAAATGTATGCTCTTTAAAAGTAAAAAGAGCGGACAGGAAGGAGCTGGGTTTGTTAGTAATGCATTTTAAAGGTGTCTTGAGCACAGACCCTAAAATTGGAGACCTCCTTTACTGTTTTGCCATGACCTACCTAATGCACAATATATTTTATGGAGTTCAATGTACAAGTAAATGGTAACATAAGAATAAACAGTTTCCCTTTAAAAATCTGTGGTAGCAAAAATGCCCTTCATAAAAATTCATTACAGAGAAGGAAAGCAGCCCACTGTTTTTTCAGTAAAGCAGAAAAGGAAAAGTCCAGTGACAAGATTCATGCAGTCCATGGCAGCCTGTGAGTCACTTATTACTGTGGGTTTCCCCTCAGGCATAAGGATGCTAAGAGTTATCGCCTGTCAGCTCACATGAAGACCATCAGACCAAGTGTAACTATCGCCCTTCACATTAAACAGGACTCCCCTTTACACTCAGTGGGCTGCTCTGCAAGTTCATGCAGTGGAACTGGCACACCCTCCAAAGTTAAGGGTGATGAGTTACACTGCCAGTGTTCAAAATTAGACTGGCTATGCAAAGTCAAGAGTGTCAAGGGCCTCCTCTTTCCTTGTAAAAGAAATGTAAAATGTTTTAGGGATTTTGTTTATAAGGTATTTTTCATAATTCATAGACACCTCTGCTTATCTGAGAGTTATAGGCAATATTTCTCCTATAGAATCTGATTAATTACAGTATGTCTTATCTCCTAGTTCCTCACTCTAACCACCCCCGAAGGACAAGGAGAGTTCTCAACAATCAAGGTGTACCCTGTGTGTCCTGCTGGTCTCCCACTTGGGTTGCTGAGTCCTCCATGATTTCACCCTTTGCCTCATGCTTTAGTACTGTTGTCTTTTCATGGAAAACGCCTTTATTAGGAACAGGAACTGGCTTCAAATTTTTCATTGGTACCCGATCTTCCAAAATCTCTTTGTTAGCCTGTGAGAGTCCTTCTATCACCTGCTTCCCCAAATTTTCTTTTTTGAATGGGAACAAAGGCGCCTCCCCATCAGGCTCTGGGACTTGTTTTTCTAAGTTTCTTCCTCTGGTCTCAGGAGGAGTTGCTTGCAGCCATCTTCCTGCAGTGGTTTCTTCTGTCAATCGAGTGGGCACCGGGCCACCACTCGGTTGTGTAGATAACCCTGATTTTGTATGGTCAGATGAGATTTTTTTACCTTCAAATGGCTTTTGGCTTTCATCTATTTTATTCGCGCTAACTATTTTCTGCAGTTTTTTTTCCTTTACATTTTGCTTCATAACCTCTTCACCTACTTGTGACTTGGGTACTGTGGGTTTTGCTTCATCTTTCTTGTCCTTTAATGGCATAACGGAGGTCCCTTTCTTTGCCGGGTGGGGCTTTTCTGGCAAGGGGAGGTCCAGTTGCGGCTGTGGTGACCAGGGTTTCTCTTTTGCTGATGGTGAAATTTTGGAGGCTCTATTTTCAAAGGAAGGGGAGGCCTCTGATTTTGAAACCCTTCCTTTGCCTTTGCTCACCAGTTGAGAATAAACTTCTGAGCCATCTCTCTCCTCGTCAGACTCTGAATCAGAGGAGCTGGATGAAGATGACGATGAAGAGGAACTGTCCGTCACTCTCTTGCTCTTCTGAAGAGCTTCTGAATCGGAGCCCTGTTTTCTGAATGAAGATGGAACTTTTTCAGGAAACTCTACCAAAGTCTTTCTTGACAAAAACTTTGCGACCCCGGCATCTGTGAATAGCGTGTTGTCACCAGGGTTAGGGCTAGCTACTGTCCCACCTTGATTCACAACTGATGAGTAAGAACTGGGTGAAGTTAAGTTTTTAGACAATTCAGCTGCTGTTGGAGTGGTTAGTAGCTTGCCCCTCTCTTTTGGGTCCACTACATCTAGGAAATGGCATAAAGAGGATTATTTTTAATAATTAGTAAAACAATCTAAATTCATCAATGTCACAGACATTTCATCATATACCAACTTGTCATTTATAACATCTTCAACGTAATAATCCTAAGAAACGTTTCAGGGGAACCCATTCTTAAGTGAAAGCCAAACCACATGAGAGAATAGTAGAAATGTAGGTGCTTTTTTCTTTGTAAATGGAAATTTTAAAAATGGGGATTTTTAAAAACAGAAATAAACGTTTTCATTTTTCACAAGAGAGCTTCTTTGGTAATTATTTTTAAACTATTTCATCCAAATTTAAGATGGTTAAACTATAATATAAAGATATTTTCAGATGACTGTTGAAGTTTTACAAATGTATAATTTCTTAAAATCCTAAAAAAACTGGTGCTTCTCATATATTAAAGAAGTTACCCATATTGTATGAACTTGGACTTTTTGAACAAAATAGCAAAGCAAAAGTAGGGACAAAAGCCTGGTTTGGATTTGGGATATACACATCCATGTGTGTTAAGAGTCGGGGGGGCTCATACTCTAGCCGGTTTGGCTCAGTGGATAGAGCATCAGCTTAGAGAATGAAAGATCCCAAGTTTGATTCCAGTCAAGGGCACATACCTCGGTTACAGGCTCGATCTCCAGTTATGTGCGGGAGGCAACCAATCTAAGTGTCTCTCTCACATCGATGTTTCTCTATCTCTCCCCTTCCTTTCCACTCTCTCTAAAAATCAATAGAAAAATATCCTCTGGTGAGGGTTAACAAAACAAACAACACCACCACACACACACATACACACAAAAGAGTGGGGGGCACAGAGGGAGGGTATAAAGTAGTTCAAATGAAATTGCGCTAAGAGGAAGAGAAGTCCTTCAAAATCATAAGCCACTTGGAGATTTCTTCAGTTAAGGAAAGCAAAAGTATTATAAGACCACAAAAGTCTAAAATAATTTAACATCATATATATCATTGGAAGCAACAGGTTTACTGCAAAAAATCTAGTAAGTGCTAACATAAAAGCCTTACATTTTGTCAAGTCAATTATGAAAAATAATGAAATTAAACAGTACATTGATTAGAACTAATTTCAGTTTTCTCAGGGGGTAAATCTTTTGTAACTATACAGATTAAAAGAAAAATATAGGACATGTTTTTATAAATTAAAATAACTTTTCAAATCTAAAGTAAAAACTTAAGAAATATTACAAATGAGCAAACTCTAAGTCCAAAATCTTTATTTTCAAGTCTAGAAGTCAATTTTATACTAAAAAGGTATCAATCTTACATCTCTAAAGTGAAGAAAAAAAACGGTATTCCTAGCTTTTCTATATTACCAGTATCTAAAAGGTTTTTAATTGTCTTCTGAGCTCAGGGACTTATATATAATAGAATGACAGAAAATAATGAAAGAAAACTGAGAAATAATAAAAAGTCAGAAATGGGGCAGAGGTTAGCGGGCAGTGTAGAAGGATCTGACGGAACTAGAGCATGGGTGACTGGTTAGAGCCGTCACCTCCACTTCCAGCACTACCTCCTTCACGCCACGTCTCATTCTGTGGCCAGGTGCCAGCGCAGAATCTGCATCCTGACCGCCCAGAGCAGGTGCTGATGCAGTTAACTCCACGGAGCTCCAGGATCATGCCAAATATAATATTGAGGCAAAGAAGTGGCTACACACTTGAACTCTCCCTTTCTCCCTGTCTCTCTAAACCATACAGTTCAGAAATGCCTAAAGGCAATGAACAGGATATGCTGGCCTCCAAACCCCATGAGCCTGCTCACCTGTGTCATTAATCCACTTCTACACTGAGCAAAAATTCTCTAAAAATGAGGAAAAAAAGAAAACCCTCAACAATCCAATTAGAAAATGGGCAGAGGACCTAAACAGATACTACTCCAAAGAGGACATACAGATGGCCAATATTCATGTAAAAAGACGCTCAACATCACTAATCACCAGGTAAATGCAAATCAAAACTACGAGATACTACCTCACACCGGTCAGAATTGCTATTATCAAAAGGGAACAAATGCCGTGGCTGGGTTGGTTGGAGCGTTGTCCCGTACACCAAATAGGTTGAGGGTTCAGTTCCTGGTCAGGGCATGTACCTAGGTTTTGAGTTCAATCCCTGGTCGGGGAGCTCCTGGAACACAGCAGTGTCAAGTAGAGGAACAATTGCTCTCACTTTGAATGTAAGGATGACTTTACCTGTGTTTTCATGAAATCTCTGACGTTTGTCTACAGAGGGGTGGAGAACCTTTTTGCTGCCAAGGGCCATTTGGATATTTATTTATTTATTTATTTATTTAAAAAATATTTTATTGATTTTTTTTTTACAGAGAGGAAGGGAGAGGGATAGAGAGTTAGAAACATCGATGAGAGAGAAACATCGATCAGCTGCCTCCTGCACACTCCCTACTGGGGATGTGCCTGCAACCAAGGTACATACCCCTGACCGGAATCGAACTCGGGACCCTTGAGTCAGCAGGCTGATGCTCTATCCACTGAGCCAAACCAGTTAGGGCCCATTTGGATATTTATAACATCATTTGTGGGCCATACAAAATTATCAACTTAACAATGAGCCTGCTATATTTGGTCAAACATTTAATTAACTCACCTCTAATGCTTTGGCAGACCAAATGATTTCCAAGGCCTTATATAGCCCACCTGGTCTAGAAGCTGGATGCCGATAGGTCTGACAATGTTTTAGTTTGGTAGTGACTTTCCTTGAAAGACAAATGTGATAAAACACCCACCACTGGCAGGGGTTTAATCTGGCAGTGAGCCATCTGTGGGCGATAAGCAGTCTGTCTCATGCTTACCAATCATTGATGCTTTGGGGAAACACTGACACCTGCACACATCTATTTAGAAGCATTACTTCTTTGTCTTCAAATGGGGATTACTATTGTTTAGATTCTGAGATGCACTGACCCCACTAAGGCAGGAAGGGTCTGAGGCTCAGGGGCCCGCAGGGCAAAAGCTACAAGCCCAAGGCTAACTCCCAGCTCAGGGTTCCCTTCTCATAACTACACCCCAAACTGTCAGAGGAGAAGCACCTCATTCCCACTCACATACAGAAGCATATTTATAAAAAGGGAATCTTTGGCTCTGCCATGATATTTTAAAATCCATTAACCCAATTTCATAAGCCTATGAAGCAGGACTGTAGATATAAAATTTCAGAGCCACAAACGTGGATCTCTCTTCTGCAAAACAGGGTTTGTTAAAATTGTTAAAAATAAGGCCTACTTCAAGTGAAATTTAGAGGGTGATAAGACAGAAAAACTGATTACAATGCCCATAAATGCTTGGCAGTCCAGGATAAAAATAAGCACAACACACCCCAAAGCAGGGTGATAATAGTGTAACTAACAAAGATATAATTTGCCAGATTGCTTATGCCCGTACAGAAGGAGACAGAATAGTTTTTGCAGTTTACACTCATGAACTCCCCGAGTATGGTGTGAAGGTTGGCCTGACAACCTGCTACAGTATATTATATTGGCCTGCAGGCTTTTCAATAGAGTTGGTATGGACAAGATCTATGAAGGCCAAGTAGAGGTGGCTACAGGTGAATAGAATGTGGAAAGCATTGCTGGTCAGCCTGGTGCCTTCACCTGCTATTTGGATGCAGGGCTTGTCAGAACTACTACTGGCAATAAAGTTTTTGGGGCCCTAAAAGGAGCTATGGATGGAGGCTTGTCTATCCCTCACAGTACCAAATGATTCCCTGGTTATGATTCAGAAAACAAGGGATTCAATGTGGAAGTACATCATAGGTCAGAACGTTGCATATTATATGTGCTACCTAATGGAAGAAGATAAAGATGCTTACAAAAAACAATCTCTCAGTTCATAAAGAACAATGTAACTCAAGACACAAAGGAGATGTATAAGAAATCTCGTGCTGCTATACGAGAGAATCCTGTCTATGAGAAGAGGCCTAAGAAAGAAAATTTCCCAAATGTCTCTAGACATTTCAAAATCTAGAAAAAAGATTTGGTAGCTCAGAAGGCAAACTTCCTCAGAGCTCAGGAACGGGCTGCTGAGAGCTAATGAACCAAACCACAATTTTCTATGCATATTTTCAGATAAAGACAATAATAAACTTACTGACCAACCAGAAAAAAACACAAAAACCCAGAAAGAAAAAGATAAAACTTCTCCAAGACCAAGGGTAATATTAGTAATGAAACTCAACTAGTCATTCATCAGTAAACAATGAAAGAATGTCAGAAATATGCCCGGCACCATACAGAATTTAACTGACATTCTTATAAACATGTTTTAAGTGTGATAATGGTATTATGGTTATGTCCACACAAAAATAAACAAATAAAAGTCCTTATAGCCCTGGTTGGTTTGGCTCAGTGGATAGAGCATCAGCCTGTGGACTGAAGGGTCCTAGGTTCGATTCCGGCCAAGGGCATGTACCTTGGTTGCTGGCACATCCCCAGTGGGTGGTGTGCAGGAGGCAGCTAATCGATGTTTCTCTCTCTCTCTCATCGGTGTTTCTAGCTCTCTATCCCTCTCCCTTCCTCTCTGTAAAAAAAAATCAATAAAATATATTTTTTAAAAAGTCCTTATATATAAGATCATTATTTTAAAACTTACGGATTAAAAAAAGAGAACACGATCTAAAAATGAAACAGGTAGGACAGAATTAAATAATGTTCCTGTCAAAATCAGGCCTCCAGTGTACAGGAGCCGAAGACATCCCCAGAAAGGTGTGTCTTCTTAGTTGAGCTCGATGGCATGTGAAAGGCAGTTGGCAGGTTGGCACTCTCAACAGAGGGCCAGTCTCTTATAACCGACTCATGTTTTTGTGTGCAGACCAAGGAGGGACCTAACAAAAGAATCTAAACACTTTTAAACTGAGAAAATGGTATTATCATGAAAATAAAGACAAACTGAAATTATCATTCTAAACTCCACACACACATTAAATATATGCCAAAAAAACTAATAAATGAAATAGAAACAGACTCATAGAGAACAGGCTGACAGCTATCAGAGGGGAGGAGGGTTTCCGGGCTGGGTGAAGGGATTAAACAAGAACAAAAAGCCTCACAGACAGACAACAGTATGGTGATTCTCAGAGGGAAAGTGGGGTAGCGGGAGGTAGAAAAGGGTACAGGGGATATAAATGGGGATGGAAGGAGACATGACTTCGGGTGGTGAAAACACAGTAACAGATGATGTATTATAGAATTGTACACCCAAAACCTATATAATTATTATGTCAGGAAAGTCACCTCATTAACCAATGTCACCTCAATAATAAAAAAGAAAACAAAAGATTTGCCAAGAGATTATAGATACCATATATATTTTTTAAGAGTTCACTAAAGTTCCATCAGTTAAGACCAAGTGCAATGAATCTGGATTATAATCAATTAACAATGAGCGTGGGGAATCTATCTATATATATCTATATATATAAAAGGCTAATATGCAAATTATCCCCTTAGGAGTTCACGGAAGGAAGGGCCCAGCCGGCTGGCAGCCAGTAGCTGGGCAAGGAAGGCCCCAATCAGCCCTGATCTTCGTCCAGGCCTAGGGACCTGACCTGCGCATGAATTTCATGCACCAGGCCTCTAGTAGAACATAAAATTCCCAGAAGTATTTAAAACATACTGTTGCATTTCCTCTTTTCCTTCAATGAGGATTTGCTCCATTGGTATTTAGGGGAAAAGTAAAAACTGGTGCTCAAAGTCAAAATGACTGCAGAACGAGCTGGAAACAAAGCAGACATCATACTCCATCAAAGTGAGTCATATAATTAAAAATGGTGCCTGCTCTTAACTCTCTTCACAGTCACAAAATGTTGATGCCTGCAGTCCTGGACTGTGGCTGAGCAAAGCTTGGGAGACTACAGATGAGTCTCAAAACATTGAAAATAGTCACAATCAGGGAAAGAAAAGTAAAATGGGGTTTATGGCCGCCTCATGCGAATACGGGGTCTGTATTAGGGCCACCTGAATATCCAGAACCTTTATACTCTGCATCCCGTTGCTACACATCATTTAGTAAATACAGATAGAACCAGTTTGGTCTAAAACCTGTTACAGATCTTATGTCTGATTATAAAGTGGATGCTGCTGGAAATGAACAATCATAAATTATGTAGCCAGTAAAACTCTTTTTTATTCCTGGAAAGCTGACTGATTTATATGCATTCTTTTCCCCCATGACGACCATTAAAATCTTACTTTTTGGTGGACTTTGTTTCTTGGAATTTGGTGGCAGTCCCTTGTCACTCTTTCCTGATTCTGCAGAGAGAGAAGCTGTAGACGCAAGTCCTCGAAACACTTGTCCTTCTAGAAGCAGAGTCTGACAAAAGAATTAACAAATAAGGATAATTTTAGGAATCTGAAGAACAAACAAAATTGAAACAGACTCAGACACAGAGAGTGGACTGGTAATTGCCAGAGGGAAGTGGGGTTGGGGGACTGAGTGAAAAAAGTGAAGGGACTGAGAAGTACAAGTTGGCAGTTACAAAATAGTCAAGGGAATATAAAGTACAGCACAGGGAATAGTCAATAATATTGCAATAACTATGCATGCTGCCAGGTGGGTACTGAAAATATCAGGGGAATATTTGTAAAGTATATGATTGCCTAACTGCTACGTTGTATACCTGAAACCAATACAAAATAATATTCAAAGTAAACTGTAAAGTAAAAATTAAAAAAAATAATTTAAAGACTATTTTAGCATTATACCATTTACAATTATTACTACATAAAAGGATTATGTATTACTACTACATATAAATGCTTTGCTTTGCACTCACATGGCATATTTATGATTATAAAACACAAAAGAGCTGCAAAAAGAGAAAAACACCTGAGTTCAAGAACACACACTATTGCCCTAGCTGGTTTGGTTCAGTGGATAGAGCATTGGCCTGTGGACTGAACAGTCCCGGGTTCGATTCCAGTCAAGGGCAGGTGCCCAGGTTGCAGGCTGGGGCGTGCAGGAGGCAGCCAATCAATTATTCTCTTTCATCATTGATGCTTCTAACTCACTCTCCCTCTCCCTTCTTCTCTGAAATCAATAAAAATATATTAGAAAAAAAAGAACACACACCATTAGCATTTGGGTACTTGTCCAACCAGACTTTTTCCTGTGCATCTTTTTCTGTAGTCTCCAATTATCTATTAACCTGCAAAACACTATGATTCTCTTTCTAAAATTTTTTCCTACACTTGTAAAGTAATTTAGGATAATATTTGAAATAGTAACTTAAAAATGATGTAGATGAATAATTGCTTCAACATTGTTTACAATATATTATAAGTGGCAAGCACTTTACAAACTGTCCATTTACTCAGCATGTATTTACTACTACATGTTGGGCACTGTTTTAGACGCTCCACACAGAACAGAGGTGTCTGTAGGGTGCATCTGAAGGAGAAACTATTTTTTTTGTTTATAACTTTATCCACGTGGGCATATGAAAGCAGAAAAACTCATTTGCAACTAGATATATCAAGGAGCAAATAGTAGACTCTTTGACAATAGATTTCCCATCTGTACTTTATTTTGCAATGAATAGTTATTGCTTCTGTAATAAGAGCCTTTTCACATTTTCAATATAGTGACGTGGCCTTAGTTTTTACATATGGAGAAGGAAAGCCCTTCTTTCGTCCTTTCTTTTCACAGACGAGGTACTGTAAGCTGGCTTCTTAGAAACTGTGAAGTTACCAGGTCGACGAGATACCCAGAGGTTCCCTAAGTAAAGACGCGGTCCGGAACGGTCTCGGCGGAGCACGGCGACGCACGCCCCCTGGGAGCCCCGCACCACGGAGGCTCCCCAGGGAGTTGGGGTCCAGCGGGAGCCCGGCCGGTGTCGGGGGTCCATTCCCCGGCCCCCACCCCCGGCTGCTGCCAGGGCCAGGCGCTCTCTCCTCCGCCGGGAAGCAGGTCAGCGTCTCCCCATGAAGGCCAGAGGTGGCCGCTAGGGCCGCGCTCCTCGCCCCGGCCCTACGTGGGCTCCCAGGCACCGCCCGGCTCCCTTTTACCTTCAGCGCACCGGCTCGCCCTTGCCGCAGCAGAACGAAGGCCGCCATCGCGGTGACTCGGAGGCCGGCCGGCCAGAGCAGGTCGCATCCGGACTGACGCGACCACTGCGCGCGCGCACCCACCTGAAAGCCCGCCCCCTTGAACCTAGGGCACCAATCCCAGGCGGGGACGGGAGAGGAAGCCGCCGCTGCGCGCGCACCATTGAGTACATGCTCCCTGGGCACCAATCACGAGAGGGGCCGGGGGCGGGGCGGGGCCTGAGCGCGCACCCAGCTGCTCCGGGTTCTCCGCGGGACGCCTGGAGCTTGTTCCCAGTGGATTCGTGGGTCGCGGGCTGGTGTTTCTCCCGGACCGGGTGATGCAGCGGCCCGGGCGCAGGGACCGCACCGTGGTTATTGCCAGGCACGCCTCCTGTCGTTGTGTGCGGAACGCGGGTCCGAGGGAGTTTTCCTGGCCCTGGCCGACAGTCCTGTAATGTTTGGTGGGCTTGAAGCCCCTCTGCACGTTACGTGCAAAACGCACCACGTGCCCAGCCTCCCTCCGCGGCCACCCTGCGGCACCGGATCAGACTCCGTCCTCCCATCGGCGTAGTCTTCTGTGGTCGCCTCTGTTTACTGCCCTTTGTACTGCGCTACCTCAGGCCGGACCGTGAGCGCGCTTTTGGCCCGTGACAACACTAATACCGGATCCGGGCAGATCAGAAATGCAAGTTTATTTCACCCGAATGTTTATAGCTTTCAATGTAAATTTTCCCCAGAGTTAGACATAATCGTGGAGTAAATGTAGTTAGTAATCGGCTTCCTTCTCTATTGATCATGTCTCCCCGCCCCCACTCCTTCCATGCCCAGTGTCCTTAATAAAGTATTACATCCAAGTTAGCCATGGCTTATATACATATTTGGTTAATTACAAATCGATTTCTTCTTTACAGCTGGCTACATGTATCCCGTTTGGGTTCCTGTCAAGCTCATCCTGTTTACAGCTGGTCTGCAAAATACTGTATCACATTTTAATATTTAGCAAGAATAACATTTAGTAATAACATTTAGAACTGCCCAGACCTTGAGACTCTTGTCCTACTAACATCCCTACAGGGAGAAGAAAAAAAACACCCACATGCTAACAGAATAATTATCCTTTGCTCAAACCAAATTAACTTTGTTGTCCCAGGGGAAAGTTCGTGCTTGTCTTTGTGAAGTGTGCTTGTTGTACAAGTGATTAAGAAAATTGAAGGTGAAGGAGGTCAAGGTTCGAATCTCGATCAGGACACATGCCCCAGTTCGATCCCCAGTAGGGGGCGTGTAGGAGGCAGCCGATCAATGATTTTATCTCATTGATGTTTCTATCTCCCTCTCCCTTCCTCTCTGAAATCAATTATATATATCTATATCTATATTTATGTCTATGTCTATATCTATATCTATCTATCATCTATCTATCTATCTATCTATCTATCAATCATAGAAAGGACTGGTGATTTAATGATTATTTGTGGAGAGGGGATTATACCATATTTTCCAATCAGCTAAAAAACTAGCCTAGAGTTTGCTGGCCACAGGGTTGGTCCTCCAACTGTTAATTCTCTGTCCAAACTCTTTCTGCAGGCACCTATCACCTCTGCCTGGAGCTCTACCAATTACCAACCCAACATTTTTAGATAAAACCTTGTGAAAAGTTGGCACAAGTGGAGCCATTTTAAAATAGAGCCGGGCAGCAATTCCAGAGGTCCTGCCTGCCTGTCTTACTCCTTGAACTTTTGAACTTGGCAAAATAACCTTTGGACTGGGCCGGAGCAGCATTGTCTTCCAAACAGTTGTAAAGCTAACAGGAAACATACCCCCTGGCTATAGGACTGAAAATAAAGACATTCTTTAGAATTGGTGAACAGTCACGTGTAGCTAAAGAATAACTTAGCTTATTAACAGCAATACAAATTCCTTCCTTCTGTTCATGTAATTATTTCCCTGCCTTTTCTCATAAAAACCTCTTGCCTTCAGTCCCATTATTGGAACACTATTTAGGTTTCTGCCTCAATCAGTGCTTCTTGATTAGCTAGCCTTTGTTCTCAAATAAATGCTGCTTGCCTCTCACTTTGGCTTTCTATTTTGAGGTTAACAACCTCAAAAACTTGTATTTGTCTATATTCTGCATTCTTTTTTTAAAAATTGATTTCAGAGAGAGGGAAGAGAGGCAGAGAGGGATAGAAGCATCAATGATAAGAGAGAAACATCATAGATCAACTGCCTCCTGCACGATTTACTGGGGATCGAGCCCAAAACCCAGGCTTGTGCTTTGACCGGGAGGGGAACTGTGACCTCTTGGTTCCTGGATCATGCTCAACCACTGAACCACATCAGTCCGGCTGCATTCTTGCCTAATATGTATATTCTTTTTAAGCCCCCAAAAGAATGTATTATGCCACTATCCTATGTAAATTAATACAATTTAATTATGCATTTTAAATTAAGATTGTTTTTAAAGAGCTTTCATTTAAAATATTGTTTAGGATGACCCTATATATTATGCTTTTCTAAGTTAGATAATTTTCTTTACTTTTATTTAATTTAAGATATTGTTTATGGATTTTAGAGCGAGAGAGGAAGGCGGGGAGAGAGAGAGGGAGAGAGGAAGAAAGAGCGAGAGAGAGATCAATTTGTTGTTCCGTTTATTTATGTATTCTTTGATTACATCTTTTTTTTTTTTAATCTTTATTGTTCAGATTATTACATTTGTTCCTCTTTTTTCCCCCCATAACTCCCCTCCTTCCAGCTCCCACCCCACCCTCCGCCCTCACTCCCCACCCACTGTGTTCATCCATAGGTGCATGATTTTTGTCCAGTCACTTCCCGCATCTCCCACACCCCTTTTCCCCCCAAGAATAGTCAGTCCATTCCCTTTCTATGTCCCTGATTCTATTATAATCGCCAGTTCATTCTGTACATCAGGTTATTTATTCACTTGATTCTTAGATTCATTTGTTGATAGATGCATATTTGTTGTTCATAATTTGTATCTTTACCTTTTTCTTCTTCTTCCTCTTCTTAAAGGATACCTTTCAGCATTTCATATAATACTGGTTTGGTGGTGATGAACTCCTTTAGCTTTTCCTTATCTGTGAAGCTCTTTATCTGACCTTCAATTCTGAATGATAGCTTTGCTGGATAAAGTAATCTTGGTTGTAGGTTCTTGGTATTCAGCACTTTGAATATTTCTTGCCATTCCCTTCTGGCCTGCAAAGTTTCTGTTGAGAAATCAGCTGACAGTCGTATGGGTATTCCCTTGTAGGTAATTGAGCCTCTTTCTCTTGCTGCTTTTAAGATTTTCTCTTTGTCTTTTGCTCTTGGCATTTTAATGATGATGTGTCTTGGTGTGGTCCTCTTTGGATTCCTTTTGTTTGGGGTTCTCTGCGCTTCTTGGACCTGTAAGTCCATTTCTTTCTCCAGGTGGGGGAAGTTTTCTGCCATTATTTCTTGAAATAGGTTTTCAATATCTTGCTGTCTCTCATCTTCTGGCACTCCAATAATTCTGATATTAGTCTGCTTGAAGCTGTCCCAGAGGCTCCTTACACTATCTTCACACTTTCGGATTCTTTTTTCATTTTGCTTTTCCAGTTGGGTGTTTTTTGTCGAATCTTTGGTTTGATTCTTGTGCTCCTCTGGTCTGCTATTGGGTATAATATTCTTTATTTCAGTCCGTGTATGCTTACTTTCTAATTTCTTTATCGTAGCATCGAGGGTCTCATTAGTTTTCGTGAGGCTCTGTTCAAATTTATAGCAAGCCCTCAAAATTGCGATTCTTAGCTCCATATCCTCCATTTCTGTCATGTTTTTTTGTCTCCGCATCTTTTATGCTTTCTTGGTGCACCCCCTTGTGGTCTTTGTGCGCAGTCTTGTTCTAGCCAAGCCTTAGTTGTTGTAGTTAACACTAGAGGGATTTGACCACCAGGCCGACTGGCTGTAGGAATCAGCTGTGTGGAAAACGTCTGTCTTCTGGGGAGGCGCTAATCCAGCCTTTGCCTGAGGCGATCGGCAAATGGCTGTGCGCAGGGCTTGGGCGGGGCGGGCTCAACAGGGCGGGGGGAGGGAGCAGCTATGGCTGCTCTCAGTCCGTCCCCAGGGGCTCTGCCTCTCTGTCCCAGCAACCGCTGCAAACCTCGGAGGGGCCGTAGCCAGACAGTCCCACTTCTCCCGTTTGAGTCTGGGTCCCTAGAGACTCGCCCGGATCTGTAGCCCAGAGTCTGAGACTCACTCCTGATTGAAAACGACAACCGCGCCCTCAGCCACCAGCCCGCTTTGCGCGCACACCACCTCACCACCGCACCACCGTACCTTTAAATTTTCCACACTGCGCCTCCTCTGAGCCTCGGAATGCTGTTTTTCCTTCTAGTTGAAGAGTCTCTCCTCAGCCAGCCCTCCTGTGGTTCTGGTTGATGTCCGTTCCGTCTTTTAGTTGTATTTTTGAAGTGGTTGTTTACGGCGGCAGTCTCCGGTGTTTACCTATGCCGCCATCTTCGATTCTCCTTTTGATTACGTCTTGTATGTGCCCTGCCTAGAGATTGAACCCACAACCTTGGCATATTGTGACAATGTTCTAACGAACTGAGATACCTGGCCAGGGCTGATCATTTTGTTTTTAATAAAAGAATAAAAACAGGTTGCTCAGCAGACAGGAAACGTAAATTAAAACATTTTTTTGGTCAAGAAAAATTAAGGAAGTAATGGAAATTAAAGTGAAATTAGGGGTACCTAAAACTGTGATTGAAAACACATGTAATGATTTCTCTTCCTGGCAGCATTTGGCCACTAGGTATTGTGAAAAACCTTGGGCTACAGAACGTTTTGCAATTCTGGGCAAAACGTTACAAGCATAATTTAAATCACCAGTTCTGCTCACACACCCAGTTCTGTTTTCTGTTGTCTGCTGGTGCTTGTTCATGATCACTGTGCAGTGATGTGCTTGAAGTTCATGTCTTTCTGGGCTCCTAACTGTGGGAATTCGTAAGCCTGGTTGAGTGTACATGCCTCCCACGTGGATTTGCTTTTCGTGTACAACAGGCCCTTCTGAGCGATGCCCATCTTGGTCTCATGTGATCATTTTTTCATAGTTTGGAATGTCCTGGGCCATAGGAAGGGTGTCTCCAGGGACAAACAAACAAACAAACACCAGAAGAAAGAAAACACAAGAAGCCCAGCGCACGACCCAGGGAGCATTTGCGGATCTCAGTAAGCCAGTCCCATGGTTTAAATTAAGTGATATCAGGAGAAGAGAAGAGAGAACTTTGACCTGTGAACCCGTGGGAATGGGCTGGAAAGCAGAGGAAGCCCTTGCAGAGCTGCGCCTACCTGACAAGGTAAACTGGGCAAAGCCACCTGCTAGCAAAAAAGGCCACAGGAAATGTGTCTATCTCAGCCTGGGCACTGGGCAGGGGGAAACGTCTACAGACCTACTCTGCTTTGAATAATTTGGTGTTACACACACACACACACACACACACACACACACACACGTGCTGTGATCTAGGACATTCCAAGTGATTTAATGACATTAAAATTAAAATTTCTGTTTAGCAAAAGGCACTATAAAAAGTTAAGAAAGACAAACTAGGAAATTATTTAATTCGTCAAGAATTAGTATCCAGAGCACATAAAGACTTTTCTACTCATTAAACAAGAAAGATAAGCCACCCACAAGAATAGGATAATGGCTCCCTCTGGAGGGGTGGATGTGGTGGGGGGTGGATTGGGGTGAGAGCCACATGGAAGGGAACCTTGGGCTTCAGTTCCATTAGTAATCTTTATTTCTTCAGGTGTGTTGTAGGTACACGAGTGTTTGTATCTTACTTATATATTTTTGACATGTATGATATACTTCATAATGCATTTAAAAATATATTTTTATTGATTTCAGAGAGGAAGGGAGAGGGAGAGAGAGATAGATAGAAACATCAATGATGGAAGGAATCATTGATTGGCTGCCTCCTGTGTGCCCTCCACTAGGGATTGAGCCCGCAACCCAGGCATATGCCCTTAAGAGGAATCAAACCCGGGACCCTACAATCCACAGGTTGACGCTCTATCCACTGAGCCAAACCAGCTAGGGCCATAATGCATTTTGATGAATAAAAATCCCTACATATATTTTGGTTTCATTTGGTTCCCCCAAATTATATTAGTTTTAGATGCCCACTTTTTAATGGAAAAAATGTAGGTTCCGATAATACTACTGAATATTCTACCTTTCTGTACACTGAAATGACAAATAGCTTGTCCAGCAAGATCTCGTGTACATGCATCTTGCATATATAACCCAGCGGGAAGTCATTCTGGATGGAACACCCGGTGGTGGAATAAAACTGGCACCCAGCTTCGAGGATCTACCTTCGTGTGTCTCCCACTTCACCAAGTGGATGCCGCTGGAGACTTTCCAACTCTAATGGCCGAGTGTCATTACCAAGGGAGGGCTTCTAGCTGAGTGCTGCCACTGAGTTACAACTTAGTTGTTACAACACCATTGTTCTCAAAATGAAAATGCATGTTATTGCCTGGCCAGCGTGGCTCAATGGTTGAGTGTTGACCTGTGAACTAGGAGGTCATAATTCGATTCCCTGATCAGGTCACATGCCCAGTGGGGAGCGTGCAGGAGGCAGCCGGTCAATGAGTCTCTTTCATCATTGATATTTCTATTTCTCTCTCCCTGTCTCTTCCTCTCTGAAATTAATAAAAATATTTTAGAAAAAAAGAAAAGAAAAATGCACGTTATATTAGTTTGCTAGGTCTACCATAACAAAGTGCTATAAACTGGGTGGCTTAAGAGAACAGAAATTTATTGCATCACAGTCCTATATCAAGGTATCAGAAGGGCCACCAACCTCTGAGACTCTGGGTAGAATTCTTTCTTCCTTGCATCTTCCTTCTCCTCTCTTGTGAATCTATTGTAAGTTTTTTGCTGTGTGGTTACTGGAGCTTATATAAAACTTCATCTAGATATAAAAGTCCATTTTACACTGACTACAACTTTGATTTTATACAATAACTTCCCTTTTATTCCCTCCCCTTTATGTTTTTTTTTTTTTCCTGAAAATACACAGACATTTTTAATGGAAGCAGCAGGGCCGGTGCTGTGCCCGGGTCATGGAAGCCACAGCAGCCTGCGGGGGGGTGGGGGGGGGCCGGGGTCGGGGGAGGGCGGAAACTGGCCTTGGAGGGCTTTCGAGGAGCCCAGGCTGCCAGCTTCATCCCTGGGGAGGAGGGGAGGCTCTGGCCCAGCTGGTTCTGCGAAAACCTCAAGGGTGGGCACCTGGTGGCTCCCAGAGAATCCTCAGCTTAATTACTTAATCACACCCCGAGAGTACTCAATAAACCCATGCTAGCGAGCCTGGGAGCTGAGCGAGCCTGCGAACAATCGCAGTGATAGAAAGGACCAACCATCACTGGGCCACGTCTGGGGAATCAGGGAGTAAAAACTCTTGGGTCAGAAACCTGGGACCAATATAAAGTGCTCAGAGGAGGGTCAGGCTCACACACAGCCTCTGCTGGCACCTGTGAGAGGAGCCCCAGCCAGCGCTCCGCAGTGCAAAGGGCCGGGCAGCATGTAAGCCAGTCCTGGCTCCAACCCGAAGGGGAGCAGAGGGTCCAGGCCCTGCAGCTGGGCCCGGCCTCCTGTTTGGGAGGAAACGTGGACTGCGTGAAATGATCACCTACTAGATTCCAGCGTGCCCTCGAGAGTCCTCTCACCATGCATTCGACTGCATCCATCTCCTGAGCACCCACTGTGGGCTGCAAGAAAGACATGGCCCGGCCATCAGAGCTGTTTATCTTCCTGTGAGAATCCCAGGAGGAGACACAGGCAGGGCAGGTGAACAGAACCTGGTGACCAATTAGCCCTAGGGGTCGGGGGACACAGGAGTGTCCAAATCTCTCCCCTGAATTGGGGAGTTCCCTGTTAATATTTATTTAAATAAGTGTCTGCCCCCTTCTTTCTCTCTTCTCCTTCTGAACCTGCAACAATTTGCAAAGTGTTCTTTTTGTTAGTATTCCATAGATCACATAGGCTTTCTTTTTTTTTGTTCTCTTCCAACTGGAATATTTTACAATTTCTGTCTTCTGACTCACAGATGCTTTTTTCTGCTGGATCCATTTTGTTGTTAATGCTCTCTATTGCCACCTTTTTTTTTTTTTTAATTTATTCATAGTGTTCTTAGGCTCCAGAATTTTTCTTTGATTCTTTTTTATGATTTCTATCTTTGTTAGACTACTCATTTTTAAATGTATTGTTTTACTGATTTCATTGAATTGTCCTTCGCGTTCTTACAATTTATTGAGAGTCCTTAAAACAGCTATTTTGAATTCTTTATCTGGTAACTTGCAGATCTCCATTGTCTTTGAGATAAGTTACTTGAAGATTATTGTGATCCTTTGGTAATCTCCTGTTTCCTGGATTTTTCATGTTCTTTGAAGTCTTGTGTTGCTGTCTTCACATTTGAAGTAGCAATCCACCTCCTCAATCTTTGCCAACTGCCTTTGGGAGAGAAATACCTTCCATTAGCCCAGCTGCCAGGCATTCTGTCTTTCAGACCTTCTGTGGATACATTTGCTTCACGCTTCTTGCTCCCTCTTGTGGTAGAATTCCTAAGCTCCACCTTTTCTGGATCCTGCAATGGAAAAGGTGGGTGATGACACTCCCTTTTGTTTTCCAAAGGTGGAGCTACAACTCAAGTTTATTGTCTCTCCTTGGCCCACAGACGTTACCCCCCCCCCCCCCCCCCCCTCCCCGTGTGTGCTCACTATTCCTTTGCCCAAACTGGCTCTCACCACCACTGGGAATGCACAGGGAGCTGCTCACAGGGTAGGAGTGTGTGTGGATGAGGTATGTGGTGTGCCGGGGTGCCTATGGGCCAGTTGGGGGATCTTCAGTGACTCTAGTGCAGCGGTTCTCAACCTGTGGGTCTTGACCCCTTTGGCGGTCGAACGACCCTTTCACAGGGGTCGCCTAAGACCATCCTGCATATCAGATCTTTACATTATGATTCATAACAGTAGCAACATTACAGTTATGAAGTAGCAACGAAAATAATTTTATGGTTGGGTCACAACATGAGGAACGGTATTTAAAGGGCCAGAAGGTTGAGAACTACTGCCTAGTGGCTCATGGGCAGACTTCTTGATAGATAGAGTCTGTGATGCATTTAGCAGTGTTGATGTCCCTTTAGGTTCCTCTGAGAATTCTATCTCCGGCTCTCCCAGTCTCACCATTCGGTACTCTGGTCAGGACAAGGGAGAAAAAGACTCCTTAGCAGCATCTGGCACAGCTGGGGAAGCTGGGTGCTCACTCAAGTGCTCTCACTCTCCTTCGGGAGAAATGGCTGAAAAGGTCTCTCTGGGCCCTAAGCGGGGCTGCCTTAGGGGAGGGGTGGTGCTGGCAAAGTCAATCTGCTCCTCTTGCCCTCATATTTTTTGCTCTGATGATGTGCTGGAACTTGTCCACTGGAAACCTGGACTCCTACCAAAGCTCTTTCATGGGTGATGGTCTAAGACGGTGTTTTCCAGGGGCTCCCAGATTGTGGCCAGGAGGGGTGGAGGCAGTTCATGGGCCATGGCAGCCACTGCAGCCGGGACCGAGGTGTGTATGCCTATTATCTGATGGTGGTGATACTCCTGGGTTCCTTGGCATATGATCCTGCACCCCACAGCTCCCACAAGGGCGCTTTTGCTTGTGGACGTTGCATTGTTTTGGTGGTGGTGGTGGGGGGGGGGGCAGGACATGACGAGGGATCTATCTTATTCAACTGCAATGCTGACATGTCCACAAAGCTTTTTTTTTTTTAATAAAATATTTTTATTGATGTCAGAGAGGACAGGAGAGGTAGAGATAGAAACATCAATGATGAGAGAGAATCATTGATCAGCTGCCTCCTGCACGCCCCCACTGGGGGTAGAGCCCACAACCTGGGCATGTGCCTTGACAGGGAATCAAACCATGCCCTCCTGGTTATAGGTAGACACTCAACCACTGAGCCACACTAGTTGGGCTCCACAAAGTGTTTTCATTTTTGAAATATTTTTTTTTTATTGATTTCAGAGAGGATGGGAGAGGGAGAGAGAAACATCAATGATGCTGCCTCCTGCACATCCCCCTACTGGGGATCGAGCCTGCAACCCAGGCATCTGCCCTTGATCGGAATCGAACCCGGGCCCCTCCAGTCTGCAGGCCAACTCTCTATCCACTAAGCCAAACCGGCCAGGGCTCCACAGAGTTTCTATGGGAGTTGTATTGAACAAAGCACACCTGCTGGCTCAAGGGGCCTGGGAAGTTTAAAGTGAACAAATGCCTCTGGGCTCCCAACTTGCTAAGGGCAGCCAAAGGTGTAAGAGAGTTGCTCAAAGGGCATGTTTTTCAAAGTGACCAAGAGGTGCTAGAAGAGGAGGGATATCCTAGAGGGCAGAGGCAAGAGTCAGGATGGGATGTCTCACCTCATCAAGGAACACTTCCCACTCCTGGGCACCCTGCAGACAGTTCCCGGTGGGTTTCAGACTTCCTGAGACAAGAGATTGCTGGGTGTATCCCGGCTTCCCCTTTCCTGTGGCTCTCCTTCCCAGCTCGCCGGGGCAGGCTGGCCGTGTGGGGGACAACTCAGCCTTTTAGGTGGTAGGTCTCTGGATCCAGAGGAGCTAGCTGCACCTGAGGGGCCACATCCAACCTAGTACAGATCCCAAGACCTTGCACTTTGAGCTTGATTTTGGGTTGGAAGTGTTCTCCAGGTGAATAGATATGAATCATTGGGGCCAGAGGATGGACTGAGGTAGATGTGACTCTAAAATTGCCCTCAATGTTCCACCAGTTCCCTCGCTCAGGCCTTTTGTATGTGACGTAGCTGCACCTCTTGTCAGGAGGAGCAGTTTATTTCCCCACCCCTTGGCTCTTAATGCCCTGGTGACTTGTTTTTTTATGGTCAATAGAATGTGTCAAAAGTGCACTTAGAACAGTGCACTAGTTCTATGCCTGAATCTCATGAGGTTTGTGGGCTTTTTCCTGATTTTGCTTATTATGCACACCATTCCCATTACCCTTCTGGGGGACGAGAGGCCAGATGGAATAGAGATGAGCCATCCCAGGCCATTCAAACCAGCTAGTTCTCTTCCAACTAGGTGGCTGGCCAGAGACACAGAGCAAAGCTCATTCAACACCAGAAGAACCACCCAGCTAAGTGCAGCCTAGACAGCCAACCCACAAAATCGAGCTAAGTAAATGCTGTTTTAGGTCACAAAATTTTTGTGTTTGTCATGCATTATTATGGCAGTGGATAGCAGATAGAGTTACTAATAACACAGCTACCTTCTTTGAGAAAATTACTGTTAGGTAATTGAATTGAATTGATACCCCTCTCCCGGGAACTGGCTTTTCAGGTCATTTCACTATGGACATTCCCTTTGACCACATTTCACTTTCGGTGACCACTCCGGCTTTGCATAAAGAAGTCTCCACCCAGAAAAAAAGCCCGCCAAAAGTCTTTTTTTTAAAAAAATATATTTTATTGATTTTTTTGCAGAGAGAAAGGGAGAGAGATAGAGAGTTAGAAACATCGATGAGAGAGAAACATTGATCAGCTGCCTCCTGCACATCTCCCACTGGGGATGTGCCCGCAACCAAAGTACATGCCCTTGACTGGAATCGAACCCGGGACTTTTCAGTCCGCAGGCCGACGCTCTATCCACTGAGCCAAACCAGTTTCAGCGGTCTTTTAAAAGCCGCTGACTCCCATCACTGGGGGCTGATCGAATAAAATAAATTTGTAATCCCTCACCACTCTGGCCTAGTGTGTTCCTCCTTCGGTGACCTAACAATTACCAAGAGAGATGGTATGAAATCAAATAATTCTCCATTTTTATCAAAGCTGTAAATGATTAATATACCCCCCTCATTGTTTTTAAAATTTCATAGAAGTGAAAACTTGGTGATAATTTAACTAGCCATATTAAGAAATTAAAAAACAACAACAACAGACAAATTACACAGAACTGAAATTCAAGTTGTGTGTTTTGGGTAATATGCTAAGATAATTAGATAGTAAAATACCAATGCATCATAGTAATGATGAAATTTATAGTTTACCTATATATAAGAGTAATAATGATAAAATCCACTTAAACAATACTTTTGCGGGCAAACGTTAATGTCTAATAGCACACAACAAAATAAGTAGTACCAGAAGAGACATAAAAAGGGAAAGATTATGAAAATAAGACTTAGCTTAAAAACATTTCAATTCAGACTTGATTAAAATTAAAAAGCAAGATATGGGTTATCATGGAATTTGATAAGAAAAAGATCTTGAGGCAAATCAATCTTGTTTGCACAAGTACTGTAAGAATTCAAAGTGTGAGGCAAGTGACTTAGCATCTCAAAAAGATCCAAATGATTGAGTTGTGCTTACGTCTGACGGCCAAGCACAGTTCTTTAAGTTTTCTGTTATGCATTGTTCCGTGTCTCGTGGGGCCAGACCTCATGTAGTTTCACGGTGCATGGTTAGAATTCAGAGCCGGCCATTCGGTCTGGAGGAAAAGACCAACATTATCGCGTGTGCCGTGTATTCCCCCGGACACATCTGGTCAGCGACACACCGTGAGTCGCCAAGAGACAGGAACCCGGTTTGGAGGACCGAGAGCGAGAGCAGACCTTCTACGCATGCCCGGGTCGGCGCGGTCACCGGGGACTTGTCACCTCACTGCGCCTGCGCGCAACGTCACTTTCCGGCGCGGCGGGGCAGGGGCGCTGGGCGGCGCACGTGGGTACAGCGCGACGGCTGGGCTCATGGCGAGTTCCGCGGGGCTGGCTCTGTGCGGGCGGGCGCTGGTGGTGCGGGGAGGCAGCCGGTTCCTGGCCACCACCACGGCGAGCAGGTAAGGCGTCTGGGCGTGGAGCAGGGAGCCAGGCTGCGGGCGCGCTCGGGGCCTGGAGACCCCGGTTTCCCTGCGCCCGGGGCTGCGCTCGTGCCGGGGTGCCCCGCGGGAGTCCCGCCGCTGCCTGCGGGCCTCCACTGCCTCCTCGGCCTGGCTGCGTGCCTGCACCGGTTCCTTGCAGCCCTTCTCCCTGGAACCGCCCCGGGCGCTCCTCTGGCCACCTGTCCAGGGCCCCGCCCCCTCGATGGCTGGTCTGCGTGGCTCTGGGCTGGGTTCTGAGGGGGCAGATGGAGCCCAGGTACGTGGGGCGATGTGGGGCTGGATGGGGCCAAAGCGGGTCCCGGGGACGCCCGGCAGACCCGAGCGCGGGGAGGAAGGCAGGCTGGTCGGAGGGGTTGGCTCCTGAGGGCGCCCTCCCTCTGGCTCCCTGGTCCTGCGGTGGCGCCGCACACTCCTCTGCATCTGAGGACCCCGCCCCACTGGCTCTTCCGGATTCGAGGGAGAGATAGAAACATCAGTGATGAGAGAGAACCACTGATTGGCTGTCTCCTGAACGCCCCCCACTGGGGACCGAGCCCGCCACGCAGGCATGTGCCCTTGACCGGAATTGAACCCGGGACCTTTCAGTCCACAGGCCTAAGCCCTATCCACTGAGCCAAACCAGCCAGGGCTGCTTTCCCTAATTTAACGTTCTTTCCTTGTGGTTCCCCAGTGTGGACACAGCGCTCGGGATTTTTAACTCAGGAAATGTTTGTTGCTCCATTATTCTTGACTCAGGAGCCTCGGGGATGTTAGTAGCGGTCTGTATGGGCCCTGTGTCTTTTCTCAGGGTTTTGATTCTCATGCTTGAATCAGAGAACGTGCCTAACAAATGCACTATCAGTGCTCCCTGTTCAGTGTCCTGTTTCAGAACTCCCAACTCAATGTTAAATTTAGATTTAACAAAACATTTCCTCCCAAACCGGTCATGTATCCCAGATTACTTTGTTTTCGAGGCTCACGGTGTCCCACACATGCCACGGGGAGACTTCCATCTGCTTGCTGCCTTAGGGGCCAGCACAGTTTCTGACTTGGAGGACTACTTCTCTTTTCTATGCTCCAGTGCTCCCTGTGAAGAGTTTAAAGCGCAGCCACTTTAAAGGCTGTACATTTGTACAAGATGCCTTCTGTGTGCTAGAAGCGGGGTGGGGGGTACTATATAGTAGAGAACTTGGGGTGTAATGGGGAAGATGGGTGGCTCCTGTATTGGTCAGTGCTTGGCAGCCAAAGGAGCTTTTTGGGGCAGGTGAGACATTTTTCTAAACTAGAAATGGCAGTTTTTAGTTTGGGTACAAAAACCCACTGAAAACAATATCAGGACACATTTCTTCAGACATAACCATTTTACATTGATGTGCTGGTGCCTGAAAGAGGAGGATATTTCCCGTTGACTTTTGTTCTCACTTATTTTACTAAACGGATTTTTGTACAGAACCATGCCAGTTGTGTATGGCAAATCCAAATAGAGATTAGGCGGATAAAGCTCCATAACTGTTGCCTGAAGTAGCGAACCCAGACCTGTTGTGGCTGAGACCCTTAACTTGATGACTAGGCAAATATTTTTCTGTTCCAGGGAAATAAAAGACATGAGCATTTTAATTAACAAAGTACTTTTAAAAAATCTTTCTATTGTTTTTCTTCAGTGATGATGACGGCGGCCTCTTCACATATGATTGCAGTACTGCAGAAAAGAAGTCACAAGAAAATAAAGGGTGAGATAGTGGGGAAGTCTCTTCAGATTCAATTTGTGGTTTGAGTAATGGGCCCTGATAGCCTAAGAAGGAGATTGATGTCTTCTCACTGAATTTTTCATTTCTCTACCTTGCTGTGTAGAAAACCGGGTACCTCAGGAAAGAAATGTGGGATTTTCAAATTAGGCGTTAAAGAATATTAGGACTTTTCTAAGTACTTTTTTTTAAAAAATATTTTATTGATTTTTTACAGAGAGGAAGGGAGAGAGATAGAGAGTTAGAAACATCGATGAGAGAGAAACATCGATCAGCTGCCTCCTGCACATCTCCTACTGGGGATGTGCCCACAACCAAGGTACATGCCCTCCGGAATCGAACCTGGGACCTTTCAGTCCACAGGCTGACGCTCTATCCACTGAGCCAAACCAGTTTTGGCTCTAAGTACTTTTAATTAGTTTTTGTCAATAATGTTCTTATTGGCACCTTGAAATAATGCAATCAGTTTTAAGTGCATTGGGGGCAGTTGCATGACATTAACTTAGCTAATTGAAAGGTAAGAAAAGCAGAGTGTGATGATTTTATCTGGTGACTTTCTTTACTAGAATTGGTCATGTGGCTCAGCTTTTTAAAAATTATTATTATTATTTAATTCCTGCCTCTAGTCTTTTTTAAAAAAAAATATATTTTCATTGATTTCAGAGAGGAAGGGAGAGGGAGAGAGAAATAGAAACATCAATGATGAGAGAGAATCATTGATTGGCTGCTTTCTGCATACCCCCTACTGGGGATGGAGCCTGCAACCTGGGCATGTGCCCTGACCAGGAATCGGACCGGGATCTCCTGGATCATTGGTCGATGCTCAACCACTGAGCCACGCCAGCTGGGCTCCTGCCTCTAGTCTTGATTAGTTCATGTCCATGAGGGAGTGGACCATGTGGGTCCTTCCACCTCAGCTCTTTTTATTTTGGTGTGTACACTGAGAAATTGTTCTGTTAGTTAGCTTTTACTCCTTAAACGTTAGAACTGTTTGAACCTCCCCATGTTCCCCTACTAGGTCTGGTAGCCTGGCTGCATGAACCTCCTGGCGTTTTCTACCTCTGTTCACATTAAAAATGAACAAGGCTGGCCTAGAGGAATGCAGCCTTATTTCTCAGCAAAGCCCTCACCGTTCTCCTTCTTTCTCAGGGAGGACGGACAGCCCGTGGAGAAGGGGAGTGACACGATCCTGGCGTCCACCTTCTCCAAGTCTGGCAGCTATTTTGCTTTAACCGATGACAGTAAGCGTCTGATTCTTTTCCGTACAAAACCATGGCAATGTCTGAGTGTCAGGTATGAAATGCTAATGTTGAATAATTACCCTGTTGAACACACAGCTTACACTTGCTTGCCAATAACAATAGTGACAGCAACGATTATAATACGCAACTAACACGTAGCTTCGTTTGTATGCCCAGGGAGAGGGGACATGGTCCTCACTCATATCTGCAGGCCAGGAGTCTGGAAGCTGATCCCACTCGGTTTGGAAGGGCGGAGTCAGCCCCTGTCCCCTCCTTCTGTCTTCCCTGAGGCTGCAGGGTTTAAATGTCCCTTGATAATCAGAGAAAACACGTGCTGGTCATAATGTTTGAATTACTAAGTGACCAAGACTAAGGAATTTCCCTTTGTGTTGGGGACAGCTATGCTTTTTAAATTTTTATTTCCTCTCATTTCCTAAGAGAAGAATAAAAAGCCACATTCCAGGTGACATCACAAGCAAGGAATACCCATTCTGCCCTGTGTTCCATTCAGGTTAAAAATAAAGCCTGGTAACAGTATTCCATTTTTATCTTATGTGTGTTTTCATATATCAGGCAATAGATGACCATAATAGATGACCTAAAAGCTTTAAAAAAGCAGATTAACAGAAGGATACGGGATGTACAGTGAATCTCCCTCCACCTCCTCTCTCCAGTTCTCCCCACGGGCAGCTAGAGTTTCCCAGGAGAAGAGTAATGTAAACAACATTTGCTGCCATGCATGCAGGTTATAAATGCTAATGAATCACTTTTTGTAGCTGACTGCTATGACTTCACATCATCCTTCACTTGAAAGGTCTGTTAGGTAGCATCTTGCCAAAATAGCCAGGACATTAGCCAGTATTTAGGTTATGGAAGATAAGTGCTTTCAGCATTTGGGGTAAATACTGCACGGGGCCTTCGGGTCTGACTGAGCTTCTCCAGCAGGGACCCTTGTACTTGGCCTTGGTTTTGAGTTGCTCCCACCACCTGTGGGAAGGAGGGAGGGATGTGAGGATGGGAAGCAAGCCAGAGAGAAGCAAGCCAGTGATAGCAATCACAGAGGATGGCGGCTGTCTTACTCTGCTTGGGCCTCCGCGACAAACACCACAGCGTGAAAAAGCCAGGTAGTTCTTCCTTACAGTCTGGTGCTGGGATTCTGAGATCAAGTTGTCGGCAGGGTTTGCCCGGAGGCCTTTCTCCTTGGCTTGTAGATGGCTGTCCTCTTACTGCCTTCTCACAACATTGTCCCTCTGTGCCTGTGTCCCTGGTGTCTCTTTGTGTTCCCAAACATAAAAAATCTCATGTATCTGTAGGAGAAGTTCCAAAAATGAGTTGCCTGGTCAAAAGATAGGTGCCTTTATAATCTAGACAGAGAATCCCAGATTGTCTTCCCAAGGGGCTCTGTCTCCGCCTCCCAGGGTGGAAGGTGCCTTTCCTACCCTGGACAGCAGGTGGTATGGAACCTGGGGCCTACACAGTCAGGTAGAAGGAAGTTGGTGTCCTGTATACTTAAGTGTGAGTGAGGGGAGCACATCTTATTCTTAAGAACCAATGTCTTGTGCGCTGGCTTCTCGGGTGTGAGCTTGGCTTTCCCACTGGGCTGCTCCCTTTCTCATTTGGTTGTGTATTAGGGAACTCGGGTTTCCCGTTGTGGTAGAGGAGCCCATCCACACCGGTTACTTTCACATGGCCTTTCGGTAGCTCAGCGTGGAGAGTGAGAGCCGCTCAGGGCTGTGGAGGCTGGGTGAGCCTGTTCCTGGCACTTGCGTTGCTGGCATACTTTTCAAAGCCCGGGGCCCATGTCTGCTGCAGGTCTGTGGTTTCTGTGCGGCAGGACTTGACCAGTGCAGAGTCTGGGGGTGGATGGGATCAGGGAGGTGAGGACAGCTTCTTTGGTTCCTCTGATTACACAGTGTGTCCTACTGTGGTAATTTACAGCTCTCCAAGCGGGCACGACCTAACTGCAGCTGCTTTAAAACTTCACCTTGGAGGGTTTTGAGGAAAAACTGAGAAGGAAATTATGGGTAGCAGTGACATTTTTCAAGGTAAAGTTTAGAGTGACAAAGGGCAGAGAACCTGTGAACTGGGCAAGTCAGAAGGACTTCAGGCTCAGAACGGAGGCCAGAAAAACAAGGTTTTTTGAATAAAAAATGAAGACATGATGTCTTCTATTTTGGTATTTTATATTTCTGATGTGTTAATGAGAAATCTTACACACGAAACCACACCATTTTATAAAGCACCTGTATCCCAATAATAAAGGCCCTGGAAAAGGCAGAGCCTCTGGACATCAGATCTGGGTTTGTTCTACCCTCAGGGGCCTAAAGATGGGGAGAGTGGCTGCTGGGACGTGTGCTGTGGGGGAGCTTTTGAACCCAGGCACTCCATGAAGGGAGGGGAGGGTGCCGAGGCCCTGTATACAAGGTCCTGTAAAGGAGACCCTGTGTAGGAGACCCTGTGTAGATTGAAGATTGCTGTGGCCTCTGCCTTCCCCAGGGTACTTTCCCCTGGGGAAGTCCAGAGGCCTCCTAACTGTCCTGTCCTATGACCTGCCCTTCCTCTCCCTTCTGCTACCTGAATCCCCTGGACCCAACGCCCTAAACCTACTCTGTAAAGCTCAGCTGCATCCTGGAATCATCGCCAGGCCCGATTTAGCCTGAGCAGCTGAAAGCCGCCATCTGGTGCGAGACAAAGGGACATGATGCGGAGTCTGGCAGAAGCTGGGTGGGAGGGGTGCTCATGGGGGGTGGGGTGAAGGTGGGGCTGGATTCTCTCTGGGGTGGCCGAGCTCTTTGGATCCCAGCCCAGCTCCTGGAGGACTGTCCTAGCTGCTCCCCCAGAGTGCTGTGGCTGGGCTGTCACAGCTGCTTAATTGGCCTATTAGAATGGGCACAGCCATTGTTGAAATCACAGGGCTGGGAGAATTTTGAGGCATCTTACCCGGAGCCTGATTGTCTCTCTTGTCATTGTTTTTACCATGTTTATTGTGCCTCCTCCTGCGGTCCTTAGGCACCTGCTGTTTCCTCTGGCAGCGATGCCTGGGCGGCCTCCTCCAGCCTTTCTGTCCATGTGTCCCTGTGCTCCTGAGAAGCACGGGGGCCTGTTGGGATGGTGTGTTGGGGTCCTAATTCCTTTAGGCTTCCGTTTCCATTTCACGCTGACATCTGGAGTTCCACATGCTGGGAGCGCACGGCTTGCAGGCCTGTTGCAGGATCTTGCATTGACCTGTGTCAGTCTGTCAGCCAACCTTGGGCATCTCTCTGGCCTCCTAGGACCGTGGTGAGGAGGTGTACAGCCCTGACGTTCACGGCTTCTGAGGAGAAGGTTTTGGTGGCAGACAAGTCTGGGGACGTTTACTCCTTTTCGGTGCTGGAGCCGAATGAATGTGGCAAACTTGAACTTGGGCACCTGTCGATGCTGCTGGATGTGGTATGTGGTGGTCCAAGTGCTTATTAACTCTGCTGTGGTCGGGCTCAGGTGGGGCGGGGGCGGGGGTCTGCGCTGAGCGTCTGGGTGGGTGCGGGTCTTCCTGTGGCAGGGACAGCCCTCTGCAGATACATGAGCAGGAGGATTGGGATCCAGGCACGTGAGGCTGACAGCGGGCGAGTGAGAAAGGCGCTGGGTGGTTCCGGATGTGAGGTCAGCCCAGGTCAGGGCGATGCGGTGGAGGGGCGCAGTCACGAGGTCAGAGTTCATCCTTCATGCTTCACGGGCATCTCCATGGTGTCCTTCCAACTCCTGAGCCAGGAGCTGTCCCAGTGAGGGCTGGGCTAGAGCCATGGGTGGTGGAACTGGGGTGGGTTCCCACGGGGACACACAGGCATAATGGAGGGAGTCAGGACTTGGTGACTGTGAAATAGGAGGGAGAAGAAGGTGACTCGGTGCTGGAGACAGGAAGGCATGGGTGGCAGTAAGGAGTTGTGTTGAGGTGGGTCTTCATGGATATGGAATGGGGGCTGGAGACAAGAGGTCTGAGGGGCGGTGGTGGAGGTGAGTGTCTCTGGCTGTCCCGTGACTGGATCTGTCCTTTCTCACCCCTCGCACAGGCTGTGAGTCCTGACGACCGCTACGTCCTCACCGCTGACCGGGACGAGAAGATCCGGGTGAGCTGGGCCGTGGCACCGCACAACATCGAGTCCTTCTGCCTGGGGCACACTGAGTGAGTCTCCCTCTGCCCTGAGCTGGTGTCTGGGGAGAGGTGGTTCCTCAGGCTGAGGGACAGCTGGTCTGAGTCTGGCCTCTGGGCAGTGTTGCTGCTCCTCCTTCCCCCACTGTCTTCCATGTCTCCCCCCGGCTTGGAAGGCGGCCGGTGCTGTGTGCAGGCAGCTGAGAGGAGCACACATGGGCTGGGGGCCGCTCTTGGTGGAGGCTGTTGTGTTGTTGGGTTCCTGAGAATACACGGCCAGCGAGCTCCCAGCCTCCTCATCACTATCCACACGGCCATCACCAGTTACACATGTTACTCATATCAGTTTTGTTGGAGGTCAGGAGTTTGGGGGGCACAGTCTTGTCTCTGAGGTGACAGGAGTCGTGTGGAGGTCACAGCAGCACTGGAACCTGGCTCACTCTGCTTCTCTGTGCTGCAGGTTCGTGAGCCGCATCTTCGTGGTGCCCGACCACCCTGAGCTGCTTCTGTCCTCATCCGGGGTGAGTGCCACTCCGCCGTGGGCCCCTCTGGGTTCCTCTGTAGTGACCGAGCAGGAGCCCTGCTCGCAGCCAAGAGCTTGTCCTTTGTTTCCAGTCGTGGTTTGGACGTCAGTGTTCCTTCTTCACTGGTGGCCGTCCACTAGATGGTGCTTGTTTTCTGCAGTTTAGAGCTGGCTGGGCTTTGCTCCTGCTTGTGGCTGTGGACTTGGGTGTGTGTGTGTATGCAGGTCTGTGTGTGTAGAGTTGGAGGATCTTGTGCAGGGAGTCCGTTCTAAGGTCTGTTACATCTGTCATAACATCGTGATCCTATTTCAGACAGTTGGTGGAGGAACCCTTTCTGAGTCTGTAGGGACCTGGGTTTGGTCACCACTGCTGCTGACACATACTCAGTATCCCCATGTGTTTCTCCTTGTGCAAATGCCTGGTCATTGATGTGCCCGTGTGTTTATGCACATGTGTGCTCCTATGTGTGCATACTCGGCCCAAATACAGCCTGGCATGTGACATCATGTTACCATGTGTCCTTTGCTCATTTTGCTGTGTGTGGTTACCCATTTTTCTTTCTATAAAAAAAAACACGACTTTTTTTTTCTTAAACATATTTTTAAAAATAATTTTTTTATTGATTTAGAGAGGAAGGGAGAGGGGGAGAGAGAGAGAGAGAGAGAAACATCAGTGATGAGAGAATCATTGATTGGCTGCCTCCTGCACGCCCCCTGCTAGGGATTGAGCCTGCAACCCAGGCTTGAGCCCTGACCTCGAATTGAACCATGACTTCCTGGTTCATAGGTCAGCGCTCAACCAGAGCCACACTGGCCAGGCCCATTTTTCTGAATGACTTGCATGAGCTCTTTAGAGCAAAGAGCCGTTGATTGAGAAGGGTGCTCTGGTTGTCCCAGAGTTACCATCCCTCCGACCTGGTGGAAGCCTGGGTGCTTGCGGCGGGGGGCGGTGCCAGGCCCCTGAGAGGTATGCTGACCTGTCCTTGTGTGCAGGACTGCACCCTGAGGCTCTGGGAGTACAGACGTGGCCAAGAGCTGCACTGCTGTCACCTGACCGGCCTGCAGGAGCCAGCGGGGCCCCGGAGCGACAAGGTAACCGAGTTTGTCTGGGTTGTGGGGGCTGCAGGGTGCCTCTCCAGGCACTCAGGTCTTGAGAAAAATAATGTTTTACATTGGAAACATTTCTCTGCTGTTAGTGCAGCTGGAACTTTTCCAGCTTGGGAGAAATCATGTATTTCAAATTCTAGGCAGCTAGTCAAGTAAGTGGGGGAATAATTTATATTCTTACCATGTTTGCATTTGAACAACTAATTATAGAACGGCCTCTAATCCACTTGGAAATGGAAAAAATAGTGGGGCTAGAGCAGCGAGGCTTGCTGTGGTTTTATCAACTGGGCAGCGGGCTGGTACCCACCCAGCATTCTCTATTGTCCGTCATGGATTAATCTTATGACCCCCCAGTTCAGGTTGCCTGGGTCTTTGGTTGCCAAGGAGATTCTCAGGGGGAAAGTGTGGGCTGCCTTTCAGGATCCCTAGGATTCTGTGCTCATGGTCACCCAGCTCTGATGCTCCTGAGCTAGTCCTATGCAACCCCGGGTTGGTCACATGTGGACGGCCCTGCCAGCTTCCCAGAGGCCCGCCTGGTCCTGGTGGGGAGGGAGGGAAGGACTGCTATCATGTCCACTCAGGCCTGCAGAGCTGGGTACCCTCTGCCTGTCCCCAGAGGCACCAAGCCCTTCCCCTTGCAGTCCCCCGCATGTCTGA
Source organism: Myotis lucifugus (assembly GCF_000147115.1). Lineage (NCBI taxonomy): Eukaryota > Metazoa > Chordata > Mammalia > Chiroptera > Vespertilionidae > Myotis > Myotis lucifugus. The sequence goes on along the minus strand of NW_005871568.1, from coordinate 287,182 downwards.
TAAGACCTGGGTGTGAAGTGCAGGGCTTGTCTGCCTGGTCCTCGGCTTGGCTTCTCATTTCCGTTGTCTGCTCTGAGGCACTCCATGGCAGCTGCCCTCACAGGTCCTCAAAGTGGGCAGGCTGGGCCTGACCCAGGCCAAGGTCCCTAGGACCCCTAGCTGAGCACCTGCAGTGACCACCAGGCCAGTGGCTCCAGCTGCTCTGCTGCCCCATGGGCGCCTCCTGCTGGCACCCTGCAGTCGTGGAAGCTGCAGCAAACAGGCCTGATTTTTTTCTGCTAACTTCTCGCCCATGTGCCCTCACTCTACCTGATGCTCTAGCAGCGAGGTTGATGTGAGCTCTTTCTAAAGGTGACACCAGCCCGGCCTGCAGGACCAGGGGCAGCCCGGCCTCTCAGGCGCCTGCCCTGCTCGGGCCTTGTGGATGCCAGGCCCTTCCCTTTCCATTTCTGACTGGTGCTCAGTGTTTCATCCCTGCTGGGCGTGTGGGCACCTGCAGGGCAGTTGTGTCTGTACCGAACAATCCCCTTCTTTTCCACTTGTGTTCTCTGTTCCCTTCGTTCTTGCTTTTTGACCAATTTCGTTGGTTTTGGAGACATTCTGTTGTCTGGAGGGTGGGCCAGACCATGGAGAGGCTTTTGCCACGTGCCCGGCATGTTGGCGTTACTGTGAAACAGGAAATCAGCCCTTACCTTTCTTTTTTAAAAATATTTTTATTGATTTCAGAGAGGAAGGGAGAGAGAGACAATGACGGAGAGAGAAACATCAATGATTGGCTACCTCCTGTACACCCCATACTGGAGATCAAAGCCTGCAACCCCAGGCATATGCCCTGACCAGGAATCAAACCATGACCTCCTGGTTCATAGGTCGATGCTCAACCACTGAGTCACGCCGGCCGGGCAAGCCCTTGCCTTTCTTTTCCCTCAATAGTTTGCAGAAAGTTCTGGCACTGTCTTCTCTCTCTCATCCGGGACATGTGTGGGAACTCAGTCTTGCAGTGTGAGCTCAGTGGGAGCGGAACAGGCTGGTATTGGTCCCTGATGTGCAGTTAAGCTGCTGCTTTCCTTGCAGAGGTTTGCTGCATCCAGGATCACTTACTGGAGCCGGGACAGCTGTGTGGCGCTGCTGTGTGATTGGTAAGCTCACGGCTTCTGGTCCCCTCCAGCCTGTGAGAGCAGGAATACATGGATTGTTCCACTGGCCCCACATTCTGTCTCCTAACTCGGGAGGTTTTAGTTGGTATGTTGGGACCACAGCTCCCTGTGGGGGCGGGGTATGTGTCTCCCTTTCTGAAGTTGCTGTGGCGTGTGGGTGAGGGTTCTATAGGCAGGCAGTCTTTTATAAGCTATTTAAACAAACTGGCTTAATGGACAGCAAGGCCTGGGGCTGGTCTTTTGTGTGTGATCAATCTCACCTAAGGGTCGATTGTGGTAGAGTCTGCCTCAGGCAGTGCCAGCTGAGAGCGGTCTCGGTAGACCCCCCTGAAGGCCAGTGGTTGGTGAGCTGGATTAGGTAGCACATGCCTGTAGCTCAGCCGTGGGCAAACTACGGCCTGCGGGCTGGATCCGGCCCGTTTGAAATGAATAAAACTAAAAAAAAAAAAAAAAGACCGTGCCCTTTTATGTAATGATGTTTACTTTGAATTTATATTAGTTCACACAAACACTCCATCCATGCTTTTGTTCCGGCCCTCCGGTCCAGTTTAAGAACCCATTGTGGCCCTCGAGTCAAAAAGTTTGCCCACCCCTGCCTTAGCTGCTTCCTCCTGAGCATCTTCCCTGTGCTCTGCTCCTACTTGTCCTCATAACAAGTCTAGGGAGGGCACCTTAGCTTGTCTTAGAAATAAGGACGCAGGTTTAGAGGAGGTGAAAGTGCCTCCAGGAGGTGTCCTGCCTGCTGCCTGCAGGTGGAACGGCTGGTTCTGTATTGGTGGTCCTTGCTGTGTAACACGTGACCCCAGGACTTGGTGACTCGGATGGTCCTTACCTCACAGTCTGTGGCTCAGGGCTCTGGGAGCGCTCAGCTGGGTGCTTCTAGCTCAGGGTCTTGTGCAGTTGCAGCCAAAACGTTGGCGAGGACCGCGTCTCTGTCTGGGGCTGGCCTGGGCAGAGGCTGAGCTGCTGGTGGTGTGGGCTGTGGGAGTTGTAACAATCTCCCTCTCTTTCTTGCGGGAAGTGTCCCTGTGGTCTACATCTTCCAGCTGGAGGCCCCCAGGCAGCAGCTGGTTTACAAGCAGCAGCTGTCTTTCCAGCACAGAGTGTGGGACATTGCTTTCGAGGAGAACCGGGGGCTGTGGGTGCTGCAGGACTGCCGGGAAGCCCCCCTCGTGCTCTGCAGGCTTGTGGACGGCCAGTGGCAGGTGAGTTGTGCTGGGCCCCTGCTGTCCCCTGAGCCTGGGGTTGGGGGAGGGCCACAGCTCTCATACCTTTCAGCTGATTGAGCCTTGATGCCAGAGGGTGTCCTGGGTGGGCGGTCGTAGGACTTGTGACCTGGGAGAAGGGAGCTGGGTACCCGGCCAACTTGTCCAGTGTCCTGAGCCTGCAGTGGCCTTTTGGGAGGCTCACCACCCCAAACTGGCATGTTTTCTCTGTTCCTGTCCTGGTCACACTGTTTTTTTTTTAAATTATTTTTAATCAGAGAAGCTGATACTTGGTGTGTCATCCTTAAAGTTTGCAGCTTAGCATGTCCTTGCGCCTGGGGCAGTGGTCCCACTGGCTAGAGGAGCCTCTGGGTTTGGAGGAAGGCGCGTGGGCTGTGGGCGAGTGAGCTCCGCGCCTTCTCTGAGTCGGCCGCACATCCTGAAAGTGGGGGCGTCCTCTCCTTCCTGTCCCGTGTCTGGCAGGACTGCCGTGGGAAGGACCGGGAGAAGTGCGCCTTTCCCATCCTTTATAGACGCTCACTTGGCCGAGTGTCCGCAGGAACCACTGACCTTCCAGGCGTTTTTATCTGGAAAGTGGCAGAGAACAGAGTGCCACCAGCCGGTACCTGTCAGGTCTGCCAGGCTTCGTAGATAAAGTCGCACCCAACAAGCCAGTACGTGAGGTGCCAGCAGCCCTCCTGTCATGGGCTTTGTCCTGACGAGATGTGGCTGCCGTGTTTGGTGAGCCGGCTTCACCTGGTCTCATGTAAAGATTTACGGGGTCTCTTCCCCGCCCCGCAGTCCGGGCCTGGCAGGTCTGCCCATTGTTGGGCCGGCAGCACCTTCTGATACAGGTTTTCCTTTGCCCCCCAGCCTGTGCCTGAAGATGCCACGGTGAAGAAAGTCTGCACGCAGCTCCGCGGGCACTGGGCCATGCTGGAAGGTGAGGGCGCGGCCTGTGTTCAGGGTAACATCCGACAAAGCAGATTCTAGGACGAGGTGCACAGTAGGAAGCTGTGAGAATATAGGGGGTGTGGGGTGTGCGTGTGTCCCTGTCGGGGGCACTGAGGAGGTAACCCACTAACCAGGTTTGACCGTCAGGACAGCCGAGCTGCATGTGCCCTGCGGTCTGAGTCAGAGCAGCTGCCGCCTTTCTGCCTCCAGAGCTGGGGTCGCAGGCCCCAAGGCAGGGCCAGTGCCTCTATGTCCCCCAGAGGGAGCCGGAGCCACCCAAGGGCCCCAGCTGGTGGCATGGAGCGGCTGCACAGTGGTGCGTGCAGTTTCTGGGCCAGGAGACCAGGTGTGAGGACAGTTTCCGGTCGCTGAGTCGCTGAGGGGTTTCACAGCCCAGGGCAGGTGCTCACAGGAACATCAGGCTGAGGAGAGGGGAGAGCAGTGGGAGAAGACAGGTCCCCCCCACCAGCCTCTGCATTCAGTGAGGGCGGTGAGGCTGTCAGTTCCTTGGGCCTTGTCTGTCACAGGGCCCACAGCGAGTTCTGAGGTGGCGGTGCTGGGGTCTGTCGGAGAGAGAGAACACGGTGAGACCCCATCTGTCTGCACTGGTAGAAGGCAGACCCCTAGTCACACACCTCTTGGCTGTTTTCCCTTCTGCTACTCCTGGGAAGAGACTTGAAGCGACAGTGTCTGAAGGGGGATTTGTAGCTCAGCACTGGAATTCAGGTGCCTTCATTCCAATCACGAAATTGATGCTCAGAAGAAATCTTACAAAGCCATTCTGGGTTCCTGGGAGCTCTCGAGAGGGCCTAGCATGGATTCAGAGTCTTTACGGGAACAGTGATCTCAGTGTGCATGCGAAGCGTTCCCATGCGAAGCGTTCCCCATGTGTAACATTCTCCATGCAGAGCGTCCCCCAAGCGGAGTGTTCTCGGAAGGCCCGTCGGCTCTGATTCCAGGGTTAAGTTCCATCCTTTCGCTTAGAGTTGAAGGGTTGGGGCTGTTTGGGTTTACAGGGGCCACACTGGGAAAGTGGACCTTCAGCAGGACTGTCAGGGACCCAGGTGGAAGCATCACTATGAGGCCCCTCCCTGGGCGGGTGGGGGAAGTCTTGGAGAGAGCACGGGGAAGGCGAGTTGACCTTGAAAATCACAGGACAGAAGGGTAGGGGAGCTGAGGGAGCTGGGAGGTCACTCCTGCGGGCAGATGAAGGTCATGCCTGTGGGCACAGGCCAGCGCCTCCCTGACGGGCCCTGTGGAGTTCCTGCCGGGTGAGGGGGTCTCGAATAGCAGAAGTTTGTGTTCTCTTAGAAGCGAGTCTGAGATCCAGTTGTGTGGCTACCAGCGGGTGGGCCTTGTTAGAGTCACCTTGGAGAAGGCGCCACAAGTCCACAGAGACTGCGTGGTTGCCGGGTGGATTCCCTGTTGTGGGAGGGCCTGGCAGGCCCACCAGATCCCGCTCCTAGAGGCGGCGTCCCGCTATGTCCTGCGTCACCGTCCCACTTGGCATCTACTCTTGTTCCTCCCGCACAGGCTCTGCTGGCGTGGACGAGGGCTTTAGCAGTCTGTACAAGGCCACCTTTGACAACATGACCACTTACCTGAAGAAGAAAGAGGAGAGGTTGCAACAGCAGCTTCGGAAGAAGCGGCATAAGAACCCGCCCCCTGGGCCCAACGGGCAGACCAAGAAGGTGAAGGCCGGGGAGGCCTCCTGGAGTGGCTCGTCCTAGCCCTGGTGCCGGCTTCTGGCCTCGAGAAGCAGAGTAGCTTTTGTCCCCTCCTTGCCAGCAGCTCCCTTTGAGGAAAAAAAGGGGCACATCACTGTCCACTCCGCTTGGTGACAGTGAGGTCCATACAGCTCCCCAGACACCTGGGCTGGCCCAGTAACTGAGGGTGTCCCGGGCTCTAGAACATTCTGTCGCTGAGCAGAGGTGTCTTGAGCATCCTCTGGTTGCAGGGAAGCCAGACGGGGAGACACTGCAGGTGAGCAGCTCGGTGCCTGGAAGCACTTCATCTTCATGGTGGAGGACGTGTGAGCCTCTTCCCTGGCACTTGTTGGTTTTTCCACTCTTCCTATAATGCCACCCGTGCTGGGCACACTTCCTTCCAGGGGAACCCACACAAATGGTTTCACACCAGCGTGAGGGGCATTTTCATTTTCCCGGCAGCGGTCCTCCTGGTGGGTGGATTGCACTGTCCACCACGGCGCCGCTCCCCACGAGGGGCCATCAGCCTGAGCAGAATGGAGTCTCAGTTCCTCCCCAGCCTGGCCATGTGTTCCGTCCCACGCAGTGAGGGTTCCTGCTCAGCTGCAGACGTGCAGGCTTGGACACACAGCGGAGAACTGGACTTTTTCAGGACGTGAGAACATGTAGAATATGGGAGTTCTACAGGGAAATGGTTGATGACATGTGCGTGGATTGATTTGAACCTTGCACACGTCACAAAGAGCAGGGTGTCAGCTGAATTCAAATCACCAATCAATAAAGACGAGCTTTTGCAGCTTCTGGAAATGTTTAGCAGCAACATGTGGAACTAATTTCAGAATACATTGAGCAAAACCGTTTTTGATGAGTGTACTGTGTGTGACCGAGCAGTGCACTCTTTGATTTGAAGAGAAAAGGTTTTTGGTGTGGGATTCATGAGGTGCTTGGAGACAAACCGTTCTGTGTATCAAAGCCGGAGTGCTTCACAGTTTTCCTAAGTGCCTTTTTTACTTTGAACATGGATCTGAAAACTACAGTTTGTGCCGCGCTCAGGATCGCTTCCCACAGGAACAGCCCCAAGCGAGGGGTCAGGGACGAAACCAGTTCAGGAGCAAGGGGTGGTGCTCAGGCGGAGGGGGTGCCTGGGGTGAAATGGGGGTCACGGAGCAGACGGGTCCCCAGGGTAGAGGGGATTGCCCGGGCCATGGTCCTCCTGCAGGAGGGGCCTGCCTGCTAGCACTGCATTGGGCCCAGGGGTGTTCTCATCAATAAGCTGCTTTGAAATTCTTGGTTTTAGGAGAAATTTAGGTTTGGTCTTGTTAATGTCATGTCTTAAGACTGGTCAGCAAAGTGGCCTGCAGACCAGATCCCGTCCACTCCTGGTTGTACAGCCTCCGAGCTAAGAATGGTTTTTGCAGTTTTAAATGGCTGTAAAAAATCAGAAGAAAGGTAATACTGCAGGCATATGAAAATCACATGCAGTTCCAATTCCTGTGTCCATAAAAGAAACGTTACGGGGTGCGGCCACGCCTGTTCGTGCAGGTGTGTGGTCTGTGCTCCGCGGCAGAGGGGCAGCTGGCGGGAAGGACAGCCTGCAGAGCCTAAGCTGGTTACTGCCCAGCCCTTTCCAGAGAGTTTGTCCACAGCTATTCATGCCCCTTTTAAATTCGTGAAATTTTCAAAAGGAACTGGTTCATTTATTTGGAAAAAACCCAACTCTGTTCTTCCTGTGTTCATCTTGAGCTTTTGCATCAAACACTCATGGTGTTCCCTGTGGGCAGGGAGAGCACGTGTCTGACAGGTCAGTCCTGGGCATCCCCGCCCAGATTGGGAGCGAGCCCTGAGGGGGGGTGTGGAGCGGGGGTGTCTAAGGAGTTCCTTTTGCTTACACATACCTGACAGTATAGGGTGGTGCCCAGAGCAAAGGTCAGTAGATCAGAGCAGAGTTGGGGGGGAACCACAGTCATCTGTCATTCTAATGGTGGTTTTTCTTTAAAAAAGTTTTTTTAAAATTGATTTCAGAGAGGAAGGGAGAGGGAGAGAGAGAAACATCAATGATGAGAGAGAATCATTGATTGCCTCCTACACGTCCCCCCACACCCCCCCACACTGGGGATCAAGCCTGCAACTCAGGCATGTCCCCTGACCATGAATTGAATTGTGACTTGGTTCATAGGTCAATGCTCAGCCACTGAGCCACACTGGCTGGGCAAGGGTTTAAATCTCTTAACTCTTTCCCTAGAACACCGTGTCCCCTTCCTTCCCTGACTTTAGCTTTTTGAGAAGACCAGGTCCACAGCCATCTCCTGATTTGCAAAGCAGTTTCTTGACTCATCAGTTGGCCTATTGTGGGAGCCAAAGAGTTGGTTTCCTCACACACTCCTGATGATATCTTTCTCACTTTTTCGATCCTTTTTTTGGCTTCTACATGTTTTACTTTGGGGAGATTCCTTGGGCTTTGTTCCAACTTATTTATTTTTGTATTTTTTTTTTATTCTGTCAACATTTATTTGCTCTTCGGCCCCGCCTCCGCTCCCCGTCTTATTTTTGTATTTTTAAATAGTAAAATTTTTTATTGATTGATTTTTAGAGAGCGAGAGCAAGGGAGAGAGAAATATGAGTTTGTTCCACGTATTTATGCATTCATTAGTTGATGCTTGTATGTGCCCTGACTGGGATCAAACGCACAACCTTGGCACATCGGGTTGATGCTCTAACCAACTGAGCTACTCTGCCAGGGCCCACCACATTTATTGATTTTAAAAAATCGGGTTATATTTCTTAATTCTAAGGGTTCTAGTTCTTTTTACATTTTGATTCAAGTGCAGTATACAAGAAGGGCATCTGGAAAGCACAAACTGAAATTTCACTGGACACACATGTGACAGTCTCCACCAGAAACAGGACATTTACCCACAGCTGAGAGGCCCCCAAGTTCCTTCTTACACCCCTTTCCCCGGCCCACCCCCCCTTCCCCAGTGAAGGCCAGGCCCATTTAACAGGTTAGTTTGCTTTGGCTCAGCTTTTTGGGTGAGATTCATTTACATTGCTGCACTGGTTGTAAATTGTTCATTCTTGTTGCTACGTAGTATTCCCATGTGCGGAAACACCACAATGTATCCATTCTGCTAGCAACTGGCATTTGAATAGTTTCCAAACCGGCTGCAGTGCACATTCTGGTCCTTGTCTTTTGGAACATAAGTAAACATTTCTGTCCGCTGTATGTTCAGGAGCGGGGCTGCTGGCTCACAGTTGTTCAGCTTGGGCGATGCCGCTGATCCTTGTTAATTCTAACCCCACCACAGAACGTAACATTTGGTGCATCTCATGCTCTACATTTGAGGCGATGGTGTTGACTTTTGCAAAGGCACAAACTTGAGAGCATGGGAGTCAGTGAAGCTGCCCACCTGCCTGTCCTCCACACTGAAACTTGATCTTGCTCTGGGCAAGGTCACCTTAAAAGCAACGTGGGTGGCCCACTTTGGGGGATGCCAGCCATGGGTCATGAGGACACTGGAGCCGCCTGCGAAGAGGTCAGCATGGCAAGGAGCTGAGATCTGCCTACAGCCGGCGACTGACCGCCCGGACTGAGCCGTCTTGGAAGAGCTGCTTTCTCTACACAGAGCACCGTGGGTTCCTCCCCGCAGCACCATTTACCCGAACCCTTCCGTGTTGACATGTATTTTTCTTTCTAATTTCCCTTGCGATTTCTTTGATCGATGGGTTATTTGGATGTATGGTTTAACTTCCAGACATTGGATTCTTTTTTCTTCTCGTTACTGGTTTCTGGTTTTAATTCCATTGTGGTCTTAGGGTATATGCTGACTTCATTCCTTTAAAAGTTACTGAGCTTTGTTTTCCGCTCCACAAACGGTTATTTTACGTCCCTTGAAAAGAATGTGTCTGAGCTGTTGGCAGGAGGAGGGTTTGTAAATGTGGATTAGGCGATACCAACTTGAAAACTACCATCTTCCTCATCTTTGTGCACGTCTGTTATTGAAAACAGTATTTAAATGTCTGTAATTGTGGCTTTGTCTAATTTTCCATTGTCCTACTGGTTTTGCTTCATGGATTTAAATATTCTGATATTTGGTTTGTACACACCTGGAAATTTGTTATCGTGTGGAATGACCCCATCTTCATGAAACATCCTCTCTTTATTTCCAGTTCTGTCCTTTGTTCTGAAGTATAAATTGATGTTAATGTAGCCACTCCAACTTTCTTTCGATGCGTGTTAGCGTGGAATTTCCTTCTTCACCCTTTTCTAACTTGTTTGCATTTATACTTAAAGTGGGCCATTTGGAGACCATGTGCCCTTAAAAAAAATCCCCAGCCTGGCTGGTGTGGCTCAACAGTTGCGCATTGACCCAGAACCAAGAGGTCTCCAGTTCAATTCCCGGTCAGGGCATATGCCCGGGTTGCGGGCTCGATCCCCAGTAGGGGGTGTGCAGGAGGCAGCTGAGTAATAATGTTTCTATTTCTCTCTCTCCTAAAAATCAACTAAAAATTTTTTTAAACAAAAGAAATCAGTTAAAAACCCAACCCCAAGTCACTGGATTTCAATGGAAATACAACCTGAGCCACATATGTAGTTGGAAGTGTCCCAGCTTTGCAGAGTTTTTAAAAAGCAGGTGAAATAAATTTGAGAACATAGTTCATGTAAGTCAGAACAGCAAAAATAGTCTCAACACATAACCTATGTAGTTATTCATGAGCTACTTTATGTTCTTTTTAATCCTCATGTTGCAGGTTTGCCTTCTCTGTGCAGCTCCCCCTCTGCAGACTTTCTGTCCCAAATTCGAATTGCCTCGGCCTCCGAATTCCAGTGTTGGTCTCCCCTCGGTGGTCAGGCTCCGTTTGGGCTTGTCCTCCCTGGGCTGCGGTCAGATCTCAGCTCCTTGCCATCCTCGAGGGTGTGTCTGCCTGAGTGTGCTCATGACCTATGGCTGGCATCCCCCAAAGTGGGCCATCCACGTTGCTTTTAAGGTGACCCACTTTTAATATATTTTTATTGATTTCAGGGAGGAAGGGAGAGGGAGAGAGAGAAACATCAATGATGAGTGAGAATCACCAGTTGGCTTCCTCCTGCATGCCCCCTACTGGGGATCAAGCCCACAACCTGGGCATGTGCCCTTGACGGGAGTCCAACCTGGGACCCTTCAGTCCTCAGGCCAAGGCTCTATCCACTGAGCCAAACCAGCCATAGCTGTTTGAACAGCCTTTATAGTCTCCTTTGCCCAGTTGCTTCTCTGTGTTTTTTTTTTTTCAGAGGACAGATGATTTGAAGGTGATCTTTCTACTCTACACCTGCTGTATGAATTGCAAATTTTTTCCAGTTTGACTTTTGGCTTTTTTAGTGTTCTCTTTTTAATACAGACCTTTTTGTAGTCCAATTTATCCATCTTTTGTTTGTGCTCTCTGGGTATCAAACGTTTTTCTCCACTCCCTCCACTTTTGAAATGGCCCCTCATGAAGGGGAGACAGAGAGTGGGACAGAGGACAGAAACGGGCACACCTGACATGAGGTGGCGACCAGTGGCTGGTGGGAAGCGAGCGCATGGGAAGATTGATTTCCACATCAAAAGCCATTTAGGCCCTGGCCGGTTTGGCTCAGTGGATAGAGCATCAGCCTATGGACCAAAGGGTCTCGGGTTCAATTCTGGTTGCAGGCTCCTCCCCAGTCCAGGCCCTGGTTGGGGCGCATACAGGAGGCAACCAATCTATGTGTTTCTCTCACATCGATGCTTCTCTGTGTCTCCCTTGAAAATCAATGGAAAAATATCCTTGGGTGAGGATTAACAACAAAAAAGCCGCTTACTTGTAGGTGCCCCCCCTCCCCCTGCAAGCCTGGCTTGTTACTGACAAAATGGAATTGAGGGGACACTGTAGGATTCTCAGTTGGGTATTATGTTTTGCTGGCTCCTATTTCATGACAAATGAAAAAACTAGAAAAATAAAGCTGTTTTCATGGCTCCTCTGGGCTGTGTTTTGCTGGCTTGACGGACGGAAGATGGAGAGCAAAGAGCAGAGGACCCAGTGGATCAGGACGGCGGGAATGGCGACAAGATAAGAGTTCCTGTGCGCCTGCGGCTCAGCGCCTGAGGTCTGTCCTTGGAGGTGACTGGCTCACATGACCATCGGCTGAGAGATCAAAGGGATAGGGGACGTCTGGGCGCCTGGTGAAAGGCAGTGGAGTGGCTTTTAGGACGTCGCAAATGTGCTGCTTCATACGTTTTGGCCCAAGTGGCTTGTCCTGCAAAGCGAACAAGGCAGACACTGCCCTTGACTTGAGATCACATGGTTATTTGCCTCAATTCGCCAGCTTGCTTTTTTTTTTAAAAAATATTTTTATTGATTTCAGAGAGGAAGGAAGAGGGAAAAAGAGACACATCAATGATGAGAGAGAATCATTGACTGGCTGCCTTCTACACGCCCCACCCTGGGTGTTGAGTCCGCAACCCGGGCATGTGCCTCATTTCTAACTCTCTCTGTCCCTCTCCCTTCCTCTCTGAAATCAATAAAAAACATTAAAAAAAGTCCCAACTCAAGGATATATTTTTTATTGATTTTCAGAGATAGAGAGAGGAAGAGAGAGAGAGAGAGAGAGAGAGAGAGACATTGCTCAGTTGCTTCCCATCTGTGCCTAGATCAGGGTATGTGCCCTGACCGAGAACTGGACCCACGACCTTTTGGTGTCCGGGACGATGCTCCAAGCAACTGAGCCACCCGGCCAGGGCCCATTTAGCCATTTGTAAGTGTACAGATAGTGGCATTAAGTACACTCACATTGCTTGCAGCCAAGGGATACACATTTGACCTGATAAGATCTATATACCTTGGTGCTCAAGTTCGTATCTTACTTGGCAAAGAGCCTAAGGCACTCCCACCGAGGTCAGGAACAAGGCACTGATGGCCCTGCCTCTGCCCCCCACGCGCAGCACAGGTGTGAGCCCGCAGGCCACACGGGAGGAACCACCTGAGCATGACAGCGGCCAAGGAAGTAAACCATCTCCCTGCAGGCTTGTGTCATTTATTTCATGGATGTGATATTTCAATTTAAAAAAAAATTTTTAATTGCAGTTGACCAGATGTGTTTTTAATAAATGGAAGGCAAAACCTTCCACCAACAGAAAGATTACGACTCCCTTCCTTGCGATACTCACTTAACTGCGGTGTCTGGAACTGAACCCACACCGTCTGTCTCCGATGTGCGCCTGCTAAGAAACCAGGGGCCCCTGGAGAAGTGGTTGGTTCCAGAACTGGGGCAGGAAAAATACAAGCGGAGCCTGGGACATTTTGTGGAACCAGAAAATAAGGACATGCTTTAAAAGGATGGGCTTGTTGAAAGAACGCAGGAAGCAACCGGAAGGAGCTCCCGGTGGCGAAGCTGGAACAATTGGAGCAAGAAAATAAATGAGGGTAGACCTGGATGGTAAGCCGTAGCACGACGAATACCCATGAACCCATCCGGATGTAAATGAATCATTGAAGAGTAAACAAAGAAACAGAGAAGGGACAGCTCTGCCTTACAGAGGATCCCAATTAATAATGTAAAAGGAAGGACTGAAACACGAAGTCACCGCTAGGCAAATGCCGCAGAAATAGTTGCTGCCGGTCAGACCCTGTTTGGGGAGCCACGGGACATCTACACAGCTTCCGAGTGGCTCCTCTGAGGCGTTTATTCATTACAAATGGAAAACCAGGTCTTTATAATGGAAAAACCAGGCAGATGCCGCCTCAGCCTAGTGATCAAGGTCAGCCGCCCCAGTGATCCAGCATGCGGACACCCCAGGCCCCAGTGGCTGCCCTGAGGACTCGCTGTCACTGCTGGGAGCTTCTGCCAACACTCGGAACCACGGGACATGTCAGACAAGCCACAGGCCACAGGAACACGGCGGGGGGAAGCCATGCACGGTTCACCCCGTACCGGCCCTCCCCTTGTCTCCCCTCCTCTCCTCTGTCTCCATCTTACCTGCTCCTGCCCATCTTCAGATGTCCAAGTTCATTTTATATTTCAGTTCATCTTAAAATTTTTTCTCTTGCTAGATCTGTGCCTTATTCCCCTGTTTGTGGCTTTCCCACTTTAACCATTTCCTGTTGGGAGACAAAAATAAAATCTTAAAAGCGTGCAGAGCGAAATGCTAAGTGACACGTGGCAATTACGGACGACCAGCTGGCATTTCAGTAGCAGTGAAGGCAGCTGGAAGGCGGCAGGAAAAGCCAAGTGCGGAGGAAACAATTAACTGCCAACCAGGACGGGCCAGCTTGGCTGACTTATCTTTTCCGAGTCACGAAATAAAGACATTTTCAAAGAAGCGAAAACAAAGGGAGTTTACCATGAAAGGAACTCTACAGCCCGAGGAAGGAAGCGGAGATGCAAAAGGAGAGGTGGACAAAAGCCCTGGCAACCGTGGGTGACTAGAAACAAGCATCGACTATAAAATAACGCGATGGTAACAGTTCAATGTGGGTCATTTAAACACCAGGGTAGACTCCGAAACACTGGGCGACAGAAACACACACACGAAAGTATCCAAAGATATTTGCCTTTGGCAAGAGGGAGATTTAGTAACTTGACTTTGTTAATCTAAGTATACAGTTGAGAGCGTGAATGGCACCAGTGAAAAGGCTGGAAATAGGATAAGTGTACAACTCAAATAGTAGAAAGAAAAATGAAATAGAAAAGCTTAATCCAGAAAAACGGGGGACAATACCTGTAGGAGCCTCGGAAAAGCCTGTGGCTGGTGCTGTGGGAGCCGTCGCTGCCACCTCCCACCCTTGGGGGTCCCCCCTCTCCTGGGTCCCTTCTCCCTCAAGTCAGCAGTTTCCCAATGAAACAGCTCAAGAGCTGTGAAGAAACACAATGGTGGCCCTTCTGGGTGGACACGAGGCTTGGAGCCTTCCTCGGGAATTGAGGACTTTCCTGTTAGGGCCGTTACACATGATCAGAGGACTACTTCCCATTAAGTTGTCAATCATGTGTTAACTCACCAATTTTTTAAAATATATATTTTATTGATTTTTTACAGAGAAGAAGGGAGAGGGATAGAGAGCTAGAAACATCGATGAGAGAGATCGATCAGCTGCCTCCTGCATGCCCCCTACAGGGGATGTGCCCGCAACCAAGGTACATGCCCTTGACCGGAATCGAACCTGGGACCCTTCAGTCCGAAGGCCGATGCTCTAGCCACCGAGCCAAACTGGTTCGGCACCAATTTTTTTTTAACATTGAAAAGCTTCCAATGCAATCATTTCCTATTCTTCTATAGAGTCTTGCTGCTGACTGTACACCCAGAGCAGGACCAGGCCAACTTTCCTTCCGCCCTGGGTTGTCAGTTTCCCTCTCCCAGAGGGATTGGAGGTGATTTCAGTGTTTTCTTTATCGGCTGGAAGTCACCGGGTGGTGGTGTCCTGCCTCCTGGTTTGCATTTTGATCACAGACGCTTCATCCATGGAAGGAGATGGATTTTTTTAAAAAAATATATTTTATTGATTTTTTACAGAGAGGAAGGGAGAGAGATAGAGAGTTAGAAACATTGATGAGAGAGAAACATCGATCAGCTGCCTCCTGCACATCTCCTATTGGGGATGTGCCCGCAACCCAGGTACATGCCCTTGACCGGAATCGAACCTGGGACCTTTCAGTCCGCAGGCCGACGCTCTATCCACTGAGCCAAACCGGTTTCGGCGGAGATGGATTTTTGATGGAGGAATTTTTCCTGGGAGACTTGGTGGCAGGAGGGCCCTCCGTGTGTTTGGCAAGTCTGGAGGGAGCGGCATTTCATTGGGGGACGAGCTGTGTGGATGGGGCTGCGGGGCAGGGAATGTGCTGAGCACAGCTACAGAGCAAAGACGGAAAGCACCTCCCAACAGCAGAGAAAATGGAAAACTCCAGGGAAGGAGAGGCAAGTGGAGCGTGTGTGTGTGTATGCATGTGTGTGCATGTGTGTGTATATGCGTGTGCGTGCGTGTGGGGGTGTGGGTGCATGCACGCGTGCACAAATATGTGTTCATCTGGACCTTCGTCGGGAAAGGGACTCACATACTAGCCGCTCTCATTTCCTAAGCAAGGTGGGTGCCTTGGAGGGAAGGCCACCGCCCCCGAAGCCCACCCTTGCCCCCCCCCCCCCATGAGCATGCTTCCCCAGCAAGGCCTCCCGGCTGCCCAGGGCCCTGTCTTGAAAGCATGGCTGGGTCTCAATGTGCAAAGCACCCGTTTCCATGCATTTCTTCAGAACATAATCTCTCCCAAACTCTGAATTTTCAGCTCATCCCATTTCTTTGTTTCCAGAGGACATTACTCAGTCACTTCAGAGGGAGTGATTACTGTGCTGTGAAGTCATCCCTCCAGCCCTGGGGCCCTCCCTGAGCTTGGGGAGGGGGGTGTGAGGGGGGGCACCATCCCCACAGGGGAGCCCCCATCGGGCTGTCCTATGGACTTCTGCGTGAACCCACTCCTTGCTCTCTGGCAATCGCTAAAAGCCAGTTCTCTGTAGAGCTAATTTGCCAAGTGACCAATTCCCTGAATCAATGGTTTCTTTGCACTAATTCGTTTCAGTTGAGCAGTTTTCAATTTGTGTTCCTATCAGAATATTCAGACTGCTCCTTAGTCTCTGCCTCAGTGCCCCGGAGACGGAGGGACGGGGGGTGGGGTGTGGGGGGGGCGGGGGAAGGGTTGGGAGGGCACTGGAGAGGACATCTTAGGCACATAACCTTGACTCCGAAGAGCTCTCATCAACCATTTCTTTATTAAAGTAATTATCATATTGAAGAATATATTCAAGATGATAGTGATGTGTTTTCCATACACGTGTTTTTTTTTTTTGTAGATTTATTCTTCCACCTTTTCAATCTGAAGGGGTGAATGAATTTGCTAGTTGTCTGTCCATTTCCCTTTCCCTTTAACAGAAGGCCTTGTGTTTTGGGGGGATATCATTGTGCCCAGTAAAAATCACTTTTCCAGCCTCCCTGAAAGTAGGGAGGGCTGCAGAGATGTAAACAAATGTGTCTGGGTGGATCTCGTTAAAGAGCCTGTGAAGAGACTCACCCGGGAAGCATGCCCTTTGCCCTTCTGCTTACCTTCTTGTTTCTGCCTGGAATGTGGTCACAATGGCTGGAGCTGCAGTGGCCGTATTGGGACCATGAGGTGACCTTGATAATGAATGCTGAGAGATTGAATACACAAATGGACCATGGCCAGACGATATATAAAAATAAGACCCCTGACCCACAGCCTACAGCAACCTGCCCAGGAAACCAACCCGTTATCTCCGTGACCGGCCCAGGGAGTCAGCTGTTGGAAGTCAGCTGAGTAGGAAGTCAGACTGCCATCTCTAGTGACCAGTTCAGGAAGCCAAATGATGACCCCTGTTACCAGGGATCAAGAGGGACATCCATAAAGATGAAGGTCAAGTCCTGAAGAAGAGACAGCACAATCCTAGATGTGTATGTCCCAACAGCAGGGCCTCAAAATAATGAAAATAACAAAACAACACCTGACAGAAGTGAATGTTGACATAGACCACAATGACACCGGAGACTTCCATGCTGATGGAATGTGTGGACAGAAGATGTAGACAGAGGCCCAGCAATCAGGGCCTCTAGTCTCCTGCAGGCCTAGCGTGGGGGCTGGGCCATCTGGTCAGGCACTGGCTGGCTTGGGTTTGTTGTTACCATGGTTAGCTCAGTGCCACAGACTTCAAATCCCTCCAGGTGAGGCTGCGTCGGCCGCATGGTGACAGCGGGGGCTAGTGGGCTGAGGTTTCTTCTCAGGGTTCCTGTGTCCCCTCTGTCTTTAACTGTCGCTGTTTGTCTGTCCCACAGAGGGGGTCCCTTGCCAAGCTCTTACCCCCCTGAGAACCACGGGGTCTTTGCTCTGCCCTTCCCTCAGCAGCCTCAGCCTTTTGCTTGTAAAAGAGTCCAGGAAGCATGTGGGGCTTGCTCCTGCCCCTGGGAGCTGCTGACCACTTCACGACCACCTGTGGCACCCATGGCTCTCAGGTCTCCTGCCCTGTCCCCAGTCTTTTTTGGAAGCAGCTGGGGGCGGGGCAGGGCATGGCAGAGAGCTTGCAAGTGGGTGCAAACTCCTCTTATTTGGGAAAAACTGGAGTGACCCCCAGCTTTTCCCCATTGTCCTACTAACTAGTCTTGAAGAATTTCTTAAAATGCGGCTGAATCCTTCCTGTCCGCCTGTAGGTGGCCACCTCTCCGTCTTGTGCTGTCAGAGAGGAGACAGTTCTCGCCTTGGAGGGCTCGTTACTTTCTGGAATCCAGTTCACCGCGTCCCTCTGTGACTCATCTGTCTGATGGCTTTGAGGATTACCTGGCTTTTGTCATCGCTAGCGTGGGAGCGATGTTCCTTGCAGCTTCCTGCATTCTAAGTGGAAATGGAAGTCTCTGTTAACGCATCTTTTTGCAGCCCACACTGAACGAAATCACTCTGCAAGGGCATTTTTGGTGGGAATTTCCCCAGTAGGCATCCTGGGGATGGTATTAGGCCGCTGGGCTACATATTACATGATGAGGCCTCAGCAGGAAACAGATGGCTCAAAAAACTGGGTCACTGAAGAAAGTGACGAGGCTGGGGGCAGGCGTAGAGAAGCCAGTGTCCTAGCAAGGACAGGCTGCTGTGGCATCCTTTAAGCGTGGAGGGTAAGGGAGGAAACTGCTTCTGGGATCCAAATAATCAAAGAGGAAGTCTCAGGGGAAATAAAAATTACGTTGGACCGAATCAACATGAAAATACAACAGGTTAAATTGAACTGTGCAGGATCGAGAGGGACATTTACAGCAATCAATGCTGGCATTAGGAGAGAGGAAAAAAATCTCAAATCAATAATCTCAGCTCTGCTCTCAAAGAGCAAAATGAACCCAAAACAAACAGAAGGAAGGAAATAATAAAGGTAAGAGAAGAAATGAATGTAACTGAAAACAGAAAAATAAGAGAAGCTCAACAAAACAAAGAGCTGGCTCCTTGAAAAAAATCAATCACCCGTTAGCAAGACGACAACGAAATAAAGGGAGATACACACACTGCCCAAATCGGGCATGAAATAGGGACCGTCACTACAGATCACTGCATCAAAAGGATAATAAGGAAACACTTCAAAGAACCCCACGCACATACATTTCACAGCTTAGATGAAGTGGGCCGATTCTTCGAAAAGCACAAACTAGCCAACTCACCTAGTATGAGGTGGATCACTTGACAGGCTCTAGAACTATTAAGGAAATGGAATCAGTAATTAAAATACTCTGCCCAAATTCCTAGACCTAGATGTTCTCACTGGAGAAGTCTTCCAGGCTTAAAAGAAACAAAAAACTTAACACCACTTCTACACAACCTCTTGCAGAAAATAGGAGAGAAGGGAGCACGGCCAAAGTTACTCAACAAAGGCAGTATCGCTCTTGATACCAAAGCCAGTGTTCTAGCAAGGACAGGCCGCTGTGGTATCCCTTAGGCGTGGAGGGTAAGGGAGGAAACTGCTTCTGGGGTCCAAATAATCAAAGAGGAAGTCTCAGGGGAAATAAAAATTACGTTGGACTGAATCAACATGAAAATACAACAGGTTAAATTGAACTGTGCAGGACAAAGACAGGACCAAAAAGGGAAACTGCAGACCAGTATCTCTTATGAGTATAGATGCAAAATCCTTGACAAAATATTAGCAAATACAATTCAGCCATCTATAAAAAGAATGAATCACTATGACCAAGTGGAGTTTATTTCAGGGATACAAGGGATGCATGGTTGGTTCAATATGCAAAACGAATCAATGTAACCTACCAGTTTAACAAGGTGAGGGGAAAGACCATATGGTCATATCAATCAATGCAGGAAAAGCATTTGACAAAATGTAACACCCATTCAAGGAAAAATCTTTCAGAAAAAAAACAGGAATACAGGAATAGAGGGTGACTTCCTCACATTGATAAAGAATATTATAATTAATGGTGAAAGAGTTTCCCCTAAGATCAGGAACAAGGCAGGATGTCTGCTCTCACTGCTCCTATTCAACATGGTGCTAGACATTCTAGTCAGTGTGATAAGGCAAGAAAAGGAAAAAGAAGGAATATAGGTCAGGAGGAAGAAATAAAACTGTCCCTGTTTGCTGATGACATGATTGTTTACATGAAAAATCCCAAAGAATTTACCCCCCCCTAGTAATTGAGCTAATCAAGATTACAGGATACTTCCTGCTTGGAAGCCCTGAAGATGGCTGGCGCTGGAGTGTCAGGCCGATGCCCTACCATCACTGGCGGTTGGTAAGAGTAGAAGGGGAGCAGTAAGGATGCCTCTGCGTCCCTGCGGAACCCCCACACACTCTGGGCCGCAACAAGTAGGAGGGCTACTGAGATGGGCCTTAAAGCCTGGAGCGTGGGCTCAGGTGGAGTTGCTACAGGTGAGGGATTCACCTAACTCAGCAGATACTGCAGGCGGGCCTGATGGCAGCTGGGTGGCGTGGCTTCCTGGCCCTACGGGGCATATTAAGATTCAACCATGAGATTCCAGGAAAGGTAGTCAGTTACCATTCTTGTTGTGTTTAATCTTGATTTGGCTTTTTGATAGCCATGGAGGAATTTTAAGAAGAAAAATCCTATTTCAATAGAAGTTGTTAAAGCTAAAATGGTTTCTCTCCCTTCCACCGGACCATTTGTTAAGCGTATAGGGATAGTTCAGTTGCCAGTTCGGGCCTCTAGCAACGGTGGAATGGAAATGCAGTCCCCATCTCATGATTGAGCCGGAAGTTCCAAGACAAAGCGGGGAATGAAAGGGCGAGGGCTAGGCCCTCCACCTTGCCCCAGGGTAAGGGCTACGTCCTCCATCTTACCTTGGCCACGTGTTTGGCAAGGAGCGTCTTCCCGGAAGTCTAAGACTCTGCTAGCCACACCCAGGAACAAGACATCGACTTGCGCCTGGCCAATCGGCAGAGCACAGTCCTTTCTCCTCCCCTTACTCCAACCCCCCCCTATATAACCGGTCTCTAGGCGGGGTTCTCTCTCTCTTCGCCACTTGGCTTGTCGTTGTGTCGGTGAGTCTGGTGGATGGGGAGCCGAGCTAGCTTGAAATACAGATTCTTATGCTTTTGCATCGGATTGGCTGGCTCCCTGATGTGGTTTCTTGGGAATCTTGAAATCTGGGCATAACAATAAAGACAGTTGATTTCCTCACAAAAAAAAAAAAAAAGATTACAGGATACAGGATCAATATACAAAAATCAATTGTATTTCTATAGACTAGCAATAAACACATGGGCACTAAAATTAAAAATAATACATTTTCATCCACTAAAACAAAAAAGTCATATTTGGGTGTAAATCTAACAAGATAGGATGTGTATGCTGAAAACTACAAAATATTGAGGAAAGAACTAAACAATGTTCATGGCTTAGAAGACAACATAGTAAAGATGTCAATTCTCCCCAAACTGAAATACAAATTTAATGCAATTCTTATCAAAACCCCAGCAAGATTTTATAGATACAGAAAAGATGATTTTATTTTTTTATAGTTTATGTAAAAATTCATTTGACCAAAATGTAGAAAAAGTGATACTATTGTATATGATACAGTTGTAAGAATCTAAATGAAAAGTGTGGGTTTTATTCAATTGCACAATTTGCTAGTGTATCTCCTGGGTAGTGTGATGCGTAATACAGAGGAGTGAGGGGCAGAGGAGTCCAAAAAGCTAGAATCAGGGTGATTTTTAGGCAGAACTGTAAACTTGAGTTACCCCCTTCACTGCTGGGGAATATGGAATGTTTCAGCTGAGATGTTAACCAAGGAAGCAAAAACATAACAAAGCCAAAATGTGCAGCCCTGTCTACAAAATACTCTATATCCAGTTGAATCAGGAGTTTCTCGGTCTTTTATTAACTTGGTGCTGACGAAGGAATTAAAGCCCTAAATAAGTAAATCTTCAATTTCCCATTCCCAAAGTACGGAGGAGATAAGTTAGGCCGATTACATGATCTCTTTAGCCAGAGAGAGATCTGCCCAATATTTAATAGAAAAATGCTCTTGCTCAATGATTGAAGGCTATTTTTGGTATGGCTTCCTGGACAGGACTGAATTCATTCCTGCTGAGTGGATGGCCTCAAGTAAGAGTAAATGTTATAACTATTTCCCAAGCATTCTCATACTGTTTGCTCAAAGGATGTTCTGCACAGTAGAGTGTGGAAAAGAGCCAGGATGATGAATCTGTCTGTGGTTTATGACTTCCTACAATAGCCTCTCCCCCAACTTTATTTTGCTCTGGATGGAAAATCCTCACCCTTTTTAATGCGATGATCCCTGGCTTCCTATAGCGTGTCCAACAGTGGCCCAGTGGTTCTATTCTTCAACCTTTTAAACTGGCCAGTGACTAGATATTAGAGTCTGTGTTTTGGAAGTGTGGGGTTGTTTAATCTCCCAGAAACCATATGCCCTCAGTCTTAAGAGACTAATGTTCAATAGGAAACACCCTGAAGAGCTTAGGAATAAATGCAATTTAAGGATAAAAATAGAGCTAAAAAATTCTGGTGCCATTTGGGGAAGAGGGGAAGGAATGAGATTTAACTGATGCTCAAAGCTTCTCTGATACAAAGTATTTGGTCACAGACTCATAATTTGCGTAGATGCAGTAACAGAAGAAACTTCCTACAAGAGAAGAGAAAGAAGCGGAGGTCTGGAGCTCCTGTTGGAACAAGACTCTTCTGTGTGGTTCTACACAGTTACGTTCCTTCAGTGTCCGATCCAGTGTCGGATGCAAGCCCACATTCTCTCCTTTGGCCTGAGCAAGTTTTTCTTCCAGGTCATCAATAGATCTTTCCAGCTTTGCAACTGTTCTCTCTGCAGATTCAGCACGGGTCTCAGCCTCTTTCAGTTTGTCAGACAGAAGTTTAATTGCTTCTTCATATTTATCCTCCTTTTCAGAGGCAGCCTCCAGCCATTTCAGGTTGTTAGTGCCATTCTTGAGTTCTTCCTCCAGGTCCCCACATTTTAGTTCAGACACCTCGGCCCGCTCCTCTGCTCTCTCCACTCGCCCTCCAGGATGAGCAACTTACGAGCTACCCCCTCCTATTTGCGGTCAGCCCCCTCTGCAGCGTGCTTGGCCTCTTTGAGCTGCAACTCCTGGATCTCCATCTTCTCCTCCTCTTTCATGGCCCGGTTTTCTCTCACCTTCATTCCTCTCTCACTCTCATCGGCAGCCTTTTCTGCTTCCTCTAGCTTCTGCAGGGCCGTGGCCAGTCGTTCTTGAGCCCTAACTCCTCCTCAATGCGCTGGATGCGTGGATTGAGAGCTGTCGCATCTCCTTCAGCTTTCTGCGCTGCTCCCGCTCCGTCCAGCTCCCGCTGCAGGCCCTGCGCGCAGTCCTCCAAGGAGGTGTGGGGGCGCATGCAGCGGGCACTCGACTTGGCTAGAACTGGCTTCGGTGAAGCTGCAGCAGCTGCGCCCCAGCCGCCCCTCTCCCCGCCCCCCACTGCCACCCCCGCTCCTCCCTGCCCCAGGCCCAGATGCGGTCAGAGCCCAGAAAAGATGATTTTAAATGCACATGAAAAAGCAAAGAAACTAGAGTAGCTAAATATTCTTGAAAAGGGAGAGGAATCAGTCCATGCGATTGTAGGCCCTATTACACAGCTACAATAACCAAGACTGTGTGACGCTGGGAAAGAGACTGCGGGACAGACGCGGAGGTCCATGGAGCAGAACAGAGAACCAGGGTCACACCCACAGGAACGTGCACAACGGAGTGGGGAAGAGCAGGTGGGTGGAGCCGACAGTCTTCTCAGCAAATGGAGCGGAAGCAATTGGACATTCACAGGCGAAACAACCAGCCTCAACCCAGAGCTCACGCTTGGTATCAAAGTGAACTCAAAATGGACCCTGGCTTAAAGCATAAAACGACAAGACTTTTGGAAAAAAATCATGGAAGCAAATCTCCAGGATCTAGGGAGGCAGAGAGTTCTTAGACCTGGCACCAAAGGCAAGACTGATAAAAGGAAAAGCTGATAAGTGGGACTTTATCAGAATTAAAAATGTTTGCTCGGTGAAAAACGCTGTTCAAGGGAGGAAAGGGCCAGCTGCAGACTGGGAGGAAATATTGCAAACCACACATCGGACCGGTATCTGCAGTCTACAAAGAACTCCCAAAACTCACCCCCACACCCCCAAACAAGACATGAACACACATTTTGCCAACGAGGACATACAGTGTACATTCTTCCAGATGTTCAACATCTCAGCCACTGGGGACATGCAAATTAAAGCCACATGGGCCAGCACTGCACCCCTATCCGAATGGCTAAAATAAAACAGGGAAAACACAGAAAGCTGGTGAACGTGTGGAGAAACTGGGCCCCTCCCACATTGTTGGTGGGAAAGTGCGCTGGCACAGCCATTCGGGAATGACAGTTTCCTGGAAAAGTAGAGAGACAATTACCATATTACCTAGTGCTCACACTCCTTGGCATTCATCCCAGAGAGATGAAAGGTCATATTCATAAAAAAACCTCGTAGTCAATGTTTATGGCGGCTTTATTCAGAAGAGCAAAATAACTGGAAGCAGCCCAGATGTCCTTCAACTGGCGAATGGTTAAACAGACCGTGGTCCACTCGCATCTTGGAACACAACTCAGCAATAAGAGAGAACAGATTCCTGACCCACACAACCACCTGGTGAATCTCCAGGGGACGATGCTGAGTGGAAAAAGCCAACCTCGAAGGTCATGTAGTGTGTGATGCCATGTATATCATATTCATGAAAGAACAAATGTATAGAATGGAGAAGAGAGCAGGGGTGGTAGGGGTCAGGTGGGGTGGAAGGGAAGAGGGCGTGGCTATCGAGGCCTGCAGGAGGAACCCCGTGGGGAGGGGACTCTCTGTACCTGGACCGGTCAGTGTCCACATCCTGGAGGTGATGCTGACCTAGAGCCGTGCAAGGTGCCGCCCCTGGGGAAACTGGGTAAGGGGTCCACGGGATCCCTCTGTATCCTTTCTTGCGATGGCATGGAAATCTACAATTATTCAAAATAAAAAGATTAATTTAAAAAATGATCGTTTTCTTAGTTATGAAACCCATGAAAGAGAGGTTAATTTCTTAGGCTTGCTCACGTTTCCTGACACCCTGTGCTGTGAGAACGCTCACCGCACAAGCCACTTCTGAATCCCCTTTGCACCTGCTAATCCAGTCCAGCCCTGGGCATCTCAGGGACCATTCTCAGACGGAAATGAGCGTCTGGCAAGGATCACCCAGAGAAGACAGTCCTCTTGTTGTATTTGAATGGTACGTTCCAGATCCGGGAATGATGGGGGCAGGCTGTGGCCTGGGGCAGGCTGCGGCCTGGGCCTCCAGCCTCGATGACGAGGGCCTCACGCACCAGAATCGTATCATCTCTCCTTGTGGGGAATTGAAAAGAACCCCAGAAGGTCCTGCCGGAGGGGACTGTGGAGGTCCCGGAGGCTCTGGTGCTGTGCCTACAGACACCCCGGAAGTGACCTGGCAGGACCATCCTGGGTGCCCCCCGGGAGTGGGACTCTCTAGCTCAGGAAGAGGCAGCGCCTGTTAGGACTGATCAACTGCTCTGGGAGCAAACGGTCTTTCCTCGTCCTCCTGTGGGCAGAGGGGATCGGTGGTGACTCACCAGCCAAGCTGCAGCCAGGAGGATGCCGGGCTGATAATGAAGATGTGTGGGCCTCGTGGGCTTGCAGCACCCCACACCTCCCCCCAGGGCCGCTTGGCCTCACGGGCTCCTCATGCTTCGGCGCTGGGTGGCCGTGGTGTCCTGTGTGGACCGGGAGAGCCAGGTTTGCCTCGGTGAGCCCCCTGCCTCAGTTTCACTGTGTCCTCCACAATCCCCTCACTGGCCTCTCCATTTCTGATAGAATTGCCTGTAGCAGCAAAGAGCTGCTTTTGCCACTGAAATGACCCCCATGGGCAGGAAAAAAGAGCCCCCCATTCCCTTTCTGCGATAATGCTAACATCCTCCCCCCATTTCCCACTTATACCCTTTAATTTCCGAACAGAAGCGGATGCATTTTTCCTAAAGACAAATGGACATTGAAAATCTATATAGTTGGAGCAGAGGACAGTGGCCCCTCACAGCAGATCATAACAGGCTGCAGGCCTTTCTCCTGGGGCGACTGTGAAATCCTATCAGAAGTGAGTGGTCTAAGGTGAGTGGGAATAGGGGGGTGGGGGAGGAGCACAGCACGCATTTTACTTCCTGTTTCCTCTTCCAAGCTTCCTTTAAGTTGATTTTAATGCAAAGCTGAAAACAGGAGCATTAAACCCAATACTTTTTACCAGGTTAGCTGTATAAATAACAGTCCACATACCTGCCATTTAATTGTCGATTGGTTGATTGATTGATTGATTGATTCATTCATGTGTTCATCAAGCATTCTTGAGCACTTCTTGCCCACACCAGGCCGGGCCCCAGCGAGAAAGCAGAGAATTGATCTCCCTCGAGCTCATTGGGGCCCATCCTCTCCAGCCCGTCTGCTCCGGTCTTTCCCTGAGATGCCGGTGGAGCCACTCACCTGCCAGACGTTAGCTCTTTAAGAGAACACGATTGCTTTTAAAGCTTCCTATCCCTTACTGGATTTCTTACAGTTTATAACTCGAGCTGACATGACTGGTGGGATGTCTGGTTTGACACATTTGCTCATATCAGGTAGGTGTGGGGGAGGCTCACAAGTTCATGGGCAAGATTAGATTTTGAAGGTGCCCAACAGCATGGAAAGATCAGGCAGTATTTAATCAACAAGTTCAACCACCACGGTTATTCCCACGAACTCTACACTCACCTCATTCGGTTCGAGTTGCATGATTGATTCTGGGTAATTAAACGCCTAATTATGAGCATCACTTGCAGATCTAATTAAGGCCCAAACACTGGCCCCATAACCATGGTCTCATTCAGGTGAGCTCTGAGGGAGCTTGGATGTCTGGGGGGGGGGGGGGCATTAGGGGTCTCCAGGTGGGGCTGGGCAGAGCGCCCCCAGGTGGGGGCTACAGGATGACCTCAGTGTGGCTGCTTGTTCCTTTAGGGGTGGGGTTTCTCTAACCATAAATATAAAGGAAAATTACACTGTCTGCTTGTAGGTTAGAAATGTGTCCTGTTCCACTGGCCCCGGGTGCCGTGTTCAACATGCACAGCCTTTCACCTGAGACCTGGTCTGACCTCTGAGCCTCGGGCCATCCGTGTTGCTTGGTGGTCCGGCCTGTGGCGGTCCCTGCAAGGACCACATGAAGCGGACATAAGCTTTATGCACGGAGCTCCTCCGCCGAAGTTCGAGGATCCCAGCAGCGGGCTGTGGAGGTAAGTCTCAGCTGCTCTGTATAGGGTTGCCCGTGGGCCTCCACACCTGCGATCAGTAACTCTTGGAAGGTTTAGAAAAAAAACGGGGGGGGGGTGGGATCTTGGTGGTAGAGGAGGCCAGTGCAGGGGGCGCCACTGCAGGAGGCTGGCTGGGACTCTGCCGCCTCCCAGGGGTCCCACTCAGGATGGATGGGCTTGTCCGAGGGGAGCGGCGATATGTAAACGGGAGAAACATTTCTGTGGCTTCCTTCCCAACCGGTAAACTGTGGTCAGCACCCCACATCCATCAGGCTGGGGGCAGCCGTGGCCATGGAGCCAGTGGGGTTTCCATAGTGCCAGGTACCGTGTACCCCGCTGCCAGCCACTTCCTCCAGGTCTGTTAGCACCCGAGGGGCACACATCAGCTACTTCACAGGCATCTCTGGGCACCGGCCAGCGGCAGAGAGAACAGGCAGGTCGGTGAGCAGCCACCGCCGCTTAACGTTTCCTCGGACCCACTGCAGCTGGCACGTCCGACGCATTTTGAATGTTTTGTAAAGTTACTTGTGAGGAAAACAGCAGAAATGACACCAGAGCTCTCACCGCCACGAGGAATCATCAGATGCTGAGAAGGCTTGGCTGCCATGTCTCGCTGCTCTGCGAGGGCCACTGTCCGCCTCCACCGCCTCGCCCTCGCACCTGTCCCTTTGTTCCTTAGCCAAGTGCAAGCGTTCCTTGTTTTCACCCTGTTCGCTGCCAGGGCTGGGACACCGTGCCAAGGCTAGATGCCTGCCATCTTTTCCTCATTTCCCTTCCTTTCTCTCAGCGGGGACGGAGGTTCGGTGTGTAATAGTGCATGTACGTGCATAAGTGTTCACACACACACACACACACATGTATACACACGTGTCCCTGTTCTCCTGCCACCACACACACACATTCTGCAGGATGACTTTCTTCTCTTACATGATTCTCTGGGGGCAGTGACCACAAACTCGAGTCCATGTATTCATGTGGCAAATGTCTGAGCCTCATGGACGTCATCAGGGGTCTTCCTAGGGTGTGCGGGGACCTGGGAAATTATTTTCTGCAGGTGCCTCGCTAAGTAAACAATGTGGGTCACCCCAAACCAGCTCTGGGCTGTTGGAGCTTTCTTGGGAGCAGCAGGGCTGGGGGCAGGCCGGGGCTAGGCTCCGCTGTGGGCGTCAGAGCCGGGGAAGGCGCAGGGCACAGAAGGGCTGGTCAGCCTGCGAGCCCCCTCGGTGGTGACTGCTCTCGTTCCCACAACTGACCGCCAAGACCAGTCCTCGGGCCCACCGCCTTCTCTCCCTGATCTCTGGCCTCCAGTCTCCAGTGTGGCCGAGCCCCACTGTTCTGCACAGACACAGACACCCCAGAGCGCCTGTGGCCCAGGCCCGCCTCGCCCCGGCCTCACCGCTGCACCTGGCAGCCCTCTCCCTGCACCTTTGTGCTCTCATGCCAACCTGCTCGTCCCACCATGCAGTCTCCATCACACTGACCCGCTGTGGGTGCTGCCTTGTTGGATCTCCGCCTGGCTCGCTGCGTTGCTCATCCATCAGGACCCAGGGCCGCCTCCTCCAGAAAGCAGGTTACAAAGGCTGCGCCTGGAGCCACCTGGGGGCTCTCCCTCCTCCTCCTCCTCCTCATGCCCACTGGTCTTGTAGAGGTCACTGCAGCCACCCTCAGGCTCGCTTTCCCCAGGTTCCCAGGCGCCTCCTGTGGCCACAGGCAGTGCAGGAGCGCCTGCTTCACAACCACCCTTTATTCGCTGGCTTTCCAGCTCGCGTGAGCTCGAGGGGGAGGGCAGCATGGTGCCTGACATCCACTGTGGGCACCATTTAAGGAGCGGAGGGAGGAGGGACGGGCAGGAGGGCAAGGGGCAGGGCAGTCCCTCTGCCAGGCCAGGCCGTGTTGTCCTTGCCCGAGGCCATGAGGAAGGCCTGGCTCTGGCAGGATGGTGGCCCGAGGGACCAGCATGAGTGGGAGGGCACCATGTGTTTTAAAAAGGAAAAGCAGGCACACAACCTGGGAGAGAATTCTTCCCAATTTATGGGTGTGAGAGTTTGGGACACGCAGCTCTCAGGAGAGGTGGGAAATCTCACAGCTCAAAAATGAATTCTGTGAGGATGGGGAGCAATACCCTGGAGTTCAGGGGGGCGTGCATGCCCAGGACATGGAACCAACCAGGCCATGCAGCTGCTCTTTGAAGGCCAGTTCTCAGAGCGGAGGCTCTTCGGCAGGTTATGTTGTCCTGAGGGGGCGCGGGTGGGGCCCACAGTCTGGGGGCACTCAGGAGTCTAGATGCAGGCGGGGCTCTGGGCGAGAGCTTAGGTGTGGGGGCCCCTCCAGCTTGACCATGAACAAGCGGGGATTGGCTCTCCCTTTGTGGGCCCAGTGCCACCCAGAAAGTTCCCAATGCCTGTCCCTAAGACAAAGGCAGGAAGAAAAGGACAGCTTCCTCCCTTGCTGTGCAGATAAGGTCAACTCGGCTCCTTATCTGTGCGTTAACGGCTCCATGCCCACCTCTCGGTGCATGGGCACCAGCCTGCGGTACGTCTGTGTCCTGCATGGACCGGCTGTTGTCTACAGTGTGACCGGCCGCCTGGGGTCCCCACCTCCCCGCATAGGCACCAGTGCCCTCGCAGCCCACAAACACAGGACAGGCACGGCCTGGCGCTCCGGGCAGCGGCCTGGCATTTAATGCTGAATTTGCGCGAGGAGCGCATCGCATCGCACTGGGCAGGCGCTCTGGGTGCGTCTGCGGGAAAGCACAGCGTCCTCGTCTCCATGTGAGCACGTTTCTCAGACACACTCCTCCACGAAGAGAAAGAGCAGGACCCACTTCTGTATAAGAATATATTATTTAAAAGGCAGTTTAAAAGTAAAAATTCTGTACAGCATCATGAATTCCTTTTTTTTTTTTTGTATCAGTGAACAAAAGGGTTCTGGTCGTGGGCGCCAGGGTGTCAGGTTCAGCTTCTCCCCGAGGAGGAGTCTCACGCCGAGCGGCCGGGACCAGGCACCGCGGACGGACGTCCTCTTCCTTCAGGCGAGGTCTGCTCGGGAGGGAAACGGACGCCGGGTTCGTCTTCGTTGGGATTGAAATGCGCAGGCGATATCGCAAGTGTCACAGGATTAGACGCGCACTGTGTTTGAAAAATGAGGCCGTCGGACATATTGTTGAACATGTTCAGGGAAAATAAAACAATCTCAATCCCTTTTCTGAGCCATTCAAAAAATACGATCTGACTTCAAAATTGAAAGCCAGCCCGGCTGGCGTGGCTCAGTGATTGAGCATCCATCTATGAACCAGGAGGTCACAGTTCGATTCCCAGTCAGGGCACATGCTCAGGCTGCGGGCTTGATCCCGTGTGGGGTGTGCGGGAGGCAGCCGATCAATGGTTCTCTCTCATCATTGATGCTTCTCTCTCTCCCTCTCTGAAATCAATAAAAATATATTAAAAAAAGAAAAAGGAAAAGAAAAGAAAGCCAGCATTTACGGAGTGCTTCCTATGGACCAGCCCTCTGCTTGGTTAACTGCTAAAACCACAACATGATGGTAATTTAGAGACTCTGGCCCTGAGGCTCAGAGGTTGAGTCTCCAGTGCAAAGCTTGGCCCCAAGGCTTGCTTTGCTGGCTGCTGGATGCCGGGACCTCTGTTCCTCTAATAAAACCAAACCTAGTTTCTCATGCCGGCACCTTGCTGCTTTATAAACCGAAACTCCCTCAAAGGATCCATCAGCCACCTCTGTGGTGTGTCCTCATTATTCAGGCCGAATGGCTGGTGTGCCTTCTGCATGGACTGAGGGAATGGCTGATGCCAACAAGTGCTCGGGGAGGTGACCACAGTCATGCTAACAAATATTTTTCTTTGTGAAAAGCTTGAAAAAAGTGTTTTCTCTTAGGAGTGGCACACATGCTAATTACTAACCTTTTTCTATCAACTAAAGCAGGGGTCCTCAACCTTTTTAAACAGGGGGCCAGTTCACTGTCCCTCAGACCGTTGGAGGGCCGGACTATAGTTTAAAAAAAACACTATGAACAAATTCCTATGCACACTGCACATATCTTATTTTGAAGTAAAAAAACAAAACGGGAACAAATATAATATTTGTATTTGCATGTGGCCCGCGGGCCGTAGTTTGAGGACCCCTGAACTAAAGCATGCCCCCTCCTTCAGAGCCTGATTCTAATTATTCTGAGCAAGGCATACACGTTTTACTTATTTTAAAAATATTTGTATCAGATTCTCCTCCTCCTCCCTCCTCCTGATGGAAGGTCTGTAACTATCTATATATATAAAAGGCTAAGTGACCATCCTACCATCTGACCCCTCCCCAGGTTCCAATCCAGCTCCGTTGTGTTGGGAACTGCTGGGAATCAGTGCACAACAGCATTACCTTCGCTTGGCTTCCCATCTCTGCTTTTCTCCCTCGACTTGTCGGTGCCCCCGCCTGCCCGGCTCTCCGTCTTCCTCTGTAACCAGGACAGAGACAGAGAAGTCAGGCTCGGGGACCCCGAGGGGTGGCTGCTCGTCTGCTCTGGAGCTCCCTGTTGACTGCAGATGCTAAAACGTGAAGCTGAGACAAACGTCTGCAACCTTGTGGTGCCAAACACACACGTGTGAGCTTTTCAGACACAGCTCGGTGCACGGGCCACCTTCCCTGCTACGGGAGGCCTCACCCGGTGCGGCCACTGCCTGCCGCCTGGACGGTGAGCTCACACTGGCTGCAGTGCACACAGCCCCGTGGACTGTGGAGTCCACATCCCTTTCACCTCCTTTCGGGTTTGTCCCACTGGGCGGCCGGGGCTGGGACTTGGAGACTCAAGGCCTCCATTGAGATGACGTGTGGATGGCCCCGGAGAGTCAGGCTCTGTAGCTCTCTTGCAGGGGGTCTGGGCAGGGGGGCACCTCTTCTTATATCCGTCCTCTGTATCATCTGCTCTTAGCTTCTGGAGTTTCAGCACCTGCCTGTGACCTGCTAGAATCTAACTAGAGCAGTGATGGCGAACCTTTTGAGCTCGGCGTGCCAGCATTTTGAAAAACCCTAACTTAACTCTGGTGCCGTGTCACATATAGAAATTTTTTGATCTTTGCAACCATAGTAAAACAAAGACTTATATTTTTGATATTTATTTTATATATTTAAATGCCATTTAACAAAGAAAAATCAACCAAAAACATGAGTTTGCGTGTCACCTCTGACACGCGTGTCATAGGTTCGCCGTCACTGAACTAGAGAGATGGAGTTGGCTGGTCTGCGGGCTTGGAGGTATTTATTGAGCACCTACTATACGTCCAGCATTGCACCAAGGAGGCTGAGAGAGACAAGAGCAACACAGGACGAGCCTCAGCAGGGCGTGGCGGGAGTTCCCAGTGGCAGAGGCAGGTGGAGGCACCGTGATGGGGAGGCCCTGGCTGAGGTGAGCAGTGAAGAAGACATGGTGCAGAGCCAGGCGGGGGGCACTGCCAGGCGGGGGGCACTGCTGGGCTGGGATGGGGTGAGGTCAGCCACAGCCACATGGGCCCAAAGTATGAAGCAGCAGGGAGACTGCTCCAGCTGCACTGGGCCCCTGGAGAGAAGGGAGGCCACACCTGGGGTGGCTGGAGGTCAGGTGAGAAGGTCACTGGGTGGTCCCAAGAGGCAGGGGGCCCTGACACAGAGATGCGCACACCCCGGGGTCCTGACGTGGCCAGACTAACTTGGGGGGCTTCGGAGGAAACCTCGACCCCAGCTCTGAGCCTGTGAACTGGACCTCCCCTGAAAACTATCAATCCCCAAGCGCCCTAAAGCCAGGCCCGGTCTGTCTCCCTGGCCCCTGGGAGGGGCCGAGCTGCCCCGTGTGAGTCTGTGGCCTAGAGCCAGGACGGGACGTGGTGGCGGCTTTTCCCAGGCCAGGGGGAGCCTCTCAGTGAACAAGGTCAGCGCAGGGGCAGGGGGAGGAGAGGGAGGATGTGGGCCGGGCGCTGCTGGGGGAGGGAGATGCCGTGGACGCTGACCCTCGTCACCTCACAGCGGGCAGCACTGTCATGTGACCTCCAACCACGTTAGATCCCCTGAAGTGGTCAGCCTGTCTCTCTCTCCTTTGGGTGGGAACGAGCGCCCGTCCAGAGGGGCCGCCTTGTGGTGCCAGCAGTGCGGACGGAGCCCGCGTCACCCGCTGTCCCGCGGGGCCCTACCTCCGTCATGGCGTCGTCCATCTGCTTCAGTTCCTCGTAGCGGTCTCTGGATTCCCACAGGGGCTGTAGCATGCTTTCCTCAACCGCAGGGAAGAGCTGGAGGGGGACACACTCGGTCAACCGTCTGCCGCTGAGGCGACGGAAAGCGTTTGGGACAAGGGCAGGTCGTGTGTCTCAGTGGCTTTGGTCAATGGGTCGCATGGGGAATCCGCATCCGTCCATGGGGTGTGGTTGGAGCCCCTGGGGTGCGGCCTGAGCCCCCGGGGTGCGGCCTCTACGGCATCCAAGGTGACCGAGGCTCTGACACTGTCCGGTCAATGGTTCCTGGAGCCCCTCACGCCTGCCACCTGCCCACCTGGTTCCATGGTCCCCGCTGTCTCTTGCTTCTCACAGGGACCTGGTAGAAGCCACTCCCTCCCCACCCCTCCCCTCCTGTGTCCCCCTGCCCCCCAACTGTCCACACTGCACTTTCTCATCTTCCAAAGCCAACTTCACCCACTCGGCCCCTGACAGCCCCAGAGCCTGGAGGGACTCGCTCACGCCTGCCCTCCAGCCTGAGCGGCTCTGTCCTCCAGTCTGTCCGCCTGTCGGACATTCACTGAGACTCAGCACAGGATGCCCCTCCCCCCGGGGCCCTGTGCACACAGCTATCCTCCCAGGAAGGTCACACTCCGCCCTACTGCAGGGGAGGGTGGGCCCGTGGTCACGCCACTGCAGCCGGGACCAGCTCTGCTCGTCCGCTGTGAAGGCGCAGTGTGTGGAGAGAAAGCTGTGAGCAAGAAGGCAGCTCCCGAGAAGCAACAGTGCCCGGGGCTTAAGGAAGGAGCGCTGAGCAGGTTCTGGAAGACGAGGGAGCAGCATGTGAGGCTGGGGGCCCAGGGGAGGGAAGGATGCACTGGTGGTAAAGGTTGGAAGAAAGGCCAGGACCAGGAGCTGCGGGCCTTCCTGCCAGACAGAGGTGCTACAGAGGACAGGGGACCATGGGCCTGTGTTGGGGCAGTGGGGAGCCATGGAGGGTTCAGGAGAGAGGTGGAGACCTCCTTCCTGAAGGTTAACCTGGTGACAGCCGTGTGCTGGGTGGAGTGAGCGAGATGGAGATGGGACCGCTTAGGAGGTTCTTCCGAAGGTGACGGTGAGAGGAGCTGACACAGGCTCCTCTGGTGCCCGGCGAGCGGAGGGCCACTTGGAGGAGGTCTCCGTGGGGACTAGCAGGCTGGCCGTGGTGGCGCAGGAAGGGGAAGCCGGGAGGTTCTGTGGGTGTGCTGTGGGGAGCAGGAGGCGGGAGGGCAAGTGGGAAGGTGGGGGGGAGAGTGTTGGGCGTGTTGGTGTTTAGGTGGAGGGGGACTTCAGGTGGGGTGTCCGGCGGGCAGTTACAGTTCACATGCATGTGTGTGAGCATGTGGGCGAGTGTGTGAGCGAGTGTGTGAGCGTGTAGGTGAGTGTGTCAGCGTGCATGCACAGCGTGTGCATTGTGTGTGAGCGTGTAGGTGAGTGTGTCAGCGTGCGTGCACAGCGTGTGCATGTGTGTGCACGGCTGTGCACTCCCGTGTTTCTCACTGTCTGTCGTGTCGCCCCGGGTGCAGTGATGGTCACTCACCTTGGTCACCGTTTCAAACATGGGGATCAGGACGAACTTGATGAACCCAATCTGGGCCGTGGCTTTGGTCACTTTGTCCCGGTCCATGAAAGGGGCCACGGGAAGGCCTTCCGACTTCTCTCGGTCGCTCTGGGGAGTGCAGCAGACGCAACGTTAAAGAAACAGTCAGGGAACTTGGGGGGCTCTGGGGATCACTGTTCTTCGAGGAGGAGAAATATGAGCTAATATGCCGCAGCCAGCCCAACCGCGGCGCGTTATGTAAATCAGTAATAACAATTACCAATTGTTTGAAAAGATGGTGCTATTCTGAGTGCTACATCGGGTGTGCAGGGCCGTGCAGGGCCGTGCGGTGAGGACTGAGGGGAGGGCACAGGCGGAGGCCAATGAAGTGGGTCACAAGAATGCGCCGTCCTAGAAGTAGCTTGTGGACACCCCTCCGGCTCATCAGAGCTTCCCCGGCCGCCCCGGGGGCCCTTCCTGTCTCTGCAGTTCTTGACCTTCAGGCCTGACATGTGAGCCCCTCAGAGCGGCTCGCTTAGTGGTGACAGGCGGCAGTTTCACAGCATTAGCTTTCCCAGGCAGCCACGGCCGCTCAGGTCTGAAATGACAGCCTCGCTCCCGTTGGCTGTGCGCCTGCTGTGAAGGCTTTCTGGGGGCGCGAGGCACTTCTGCCGACCCGCCTGTGTCCACTGTGACCCACCTGCCACGATTCAAACTGGGCCTCACGTAAGGGGCCAAGCAGAGCGCCCGGAGGCGTGACTGCTGTGCATGAAATATTCCCGTAAAATACTCTTACCTGCATGAAGTATTCTTCTAATAAGCAGTCCACCCAAGGCTCTGCGACTTCCATCGGACGCACCTCGTTAGAGATATCACAGCATTTTATCAAAATCATCTTCAGCTGCAAGAGGAGGCTTGGGGTCAGCAATGGCGCGCAGACCGGAACCCACGCTGTTTGGGCTGGACTTGCCCCCCAGGAGCGGGCGGGGCTGTGGACGGGGCTGAGCTCTGCTGCCCCTCCATGGCTCAGCCAGGGCGCCTGTGGTGGGGGCCCTGGCGGTCTGCATCTCGACCCTCAGCCTCAACTGGGGAGAATGAGGGGCGTCACTGCACCCCCATAGGATCAGAATGTTTTTCTTTCTTTTTTTTAAAATCCTCACCCAAGGATATTTTTCCATTGATTTTTAGAGAAAGTGGGAGAGGGAAAGACAGAAATGTCGAGGTGAGAGAAACACATCGATTGGTTGCCTCCTGCATGTGCCCTGACCAGGGCCTGGGCCAGGGAGTAGCCTGCTACTGAGGTACGTGCCCTCGACGGGACTCGAACCTGGGACTCTTCGTCCGCAAGTTGATGCTCTATCCACTGAGCCACACCGGCTAGGGCTCAGAATGCTTTCTCGGCGGGACCTCGAGTGGTAGAACAGCCCATTTAACACGAGGACCTTCTGTCATATGAATATACATTATGAAGTTCTTGATTATTGAAGAGACAGGAAAAAGTGTAGAGAGGCATCATTAGTGATGAATAATGGAGCCACTACAGTCAAGCTGCTAAATTATTAAAGTCACATTGCCTAAGGCAGGAGGAGATGATTCTAGTCTTGTTCTAACCAGCTAGGAACTTGCACTTGAACTCTCCAGTCCCGTGTCAATGCCTGGACATACAGCAGACCTGCAGGTAATCCTCTGATTACCTCAGAAGGACTAAGAAAAGAATATTCTCGTATCCAGACGGCTGAACGTGACCAGACCTCCTGGCGTCCATCCTCCAGACCATCTGGACCAATCCGAGGGCCAAAAATGCAGACTGGTCCTTCTCCAGAATGTACACTTTGCTACAACTACTCTTAGCTTTTCTTTCTTCTCCGGGACATTTCTGGGTTTTGGCTTAGCTGTGTTTCTGGTTGACAAATCCTAAGATCCTTGAATGAATCTTGATCATTTATTTCTAGCCAAAGCTTCCAGACTCTTACTCATGTGACGATAAGAATCAGAGGTTGAAAGGGCAATAGGAGTGGATAGTGCTGGGACCCCCTCCCCACCCCCCCCCCCCCCCGTGACAAAGCGGCACATTAGAAATAATAGGGTGAAGGGGACCCTCAATGTAAAAGCAGTGAGGGCATAGCCTTGGCACCCCAACCCCTGAATAGGACAGGCAACCGCAGATTCCTCCTGTCCCCCACAGCCCAGGGTTAGCAAGACTGGCCAAATGTCAGAGGTGGCATTAGCTTCTGCCCCCTGCTCCAGGCCCGGGTCTTCCCTGTGCTAGCCGGGCTCTCTGCCTCTGAACCCGGCCAAAGCCGCCACCCTGCAGAAGCCTCCTCTCCCCCTGCGTCCTTCCAGGTCCTGCTCTGGCCCCTCTCTCCAGCCTTCCTGGCCACCCCAGCCCCCGATTTCAGCCCCCACAGCGCCGCCCTGTGCCCGGCCACATCTTGTTTGTGCTGTTCCCTAGCTGGATGCCTGTCTGGTCCTCCCAGGACACCTGACTCCCTCCGAGCCTGGTGAGGCTGGACATGCATTTGGTCCCTCGAATGGAGGCTCGCCAGGCCCAAGGATTCAGCCAGAGCGTTTCCACCTGACCCAGCCACGTGAGTGCCTTTGGGACCGGCTGCAGCACCAATGACTTGCTCCAGGCCCAGCGACTGTCACCTGGAATTGCCAGTGTTTGAGGTCAGTGGTGGCTGCCACTCAGAGTCTGGTGCGGGTCCACCCGGGCTGTGGGCCCCGAATCTGCCTGGGCTGCTCTTTCAGGAGGGGGGCCTTGGGGAACCTGACTTGGCTCAACTTCAGCTGAACCTCCAGGTGAGCGCTGCCCTTCAGTCCTTCCCTCGTCGCCCTGCCCCATGGCTTCCTGGGAACCGATCCAGGCCTTTCTCGTCTCCTGTGTGAGGAGGTGAGCTGTAGGCCACAGGCAATAGGGCTCTGCCTGGCAGGCCTTGGGGGGACGCTGCCCCTGACACCAGGCTGGGGCCAGCAGGGCACGACCGTCCTAAGGGGAGCTGAATCAAGGCTTCAGGCCTGGGCCACCGGGTCCCCAAGTTGCCCTCCGAAAGGCTGGGTTCAGCATGTTTTCCGGGGCTGTCCTTTGTGGGAGAGCCAACTTTATTCTCAGGAAACCAGAGCAAGATGGTTCGCCTTCACCCGCTTACTATCCTCACACAAGAATGAGGGGAGCGTGCAAAAACGCTGCCCGGAGCCACGATGGAGCTTTACTGGGGAGGTTCCCAGCAGGCGGCCTTCCCGGTGAGACTGGGACCTTTGAAAACCAGCTTTATCGGCACCTCCCCCCAAGGCAACTAGGAGTTGTGGTTTCTCGGTTTCTGGTCTGAGCTGGAGGAAGGACTCCCTCACCAGCTCCCCCCGCCCACCTCCCACCAAGAGGTGAAACTCACCAGGGTCATGTGCTCCTCGTTGCTGTAGTCGAAGTTCTCCATCTTCTCTTTGAAGGAATCCATGATCTCTGCGTGCCTGGCCATGTCAGTGGCCAAGATTAATGTGATCATGCCCTGAAGAGCAAAAGAGCAAAGCATGAACACCGGGCAAATCCCAAGGATTCCCCATTGAGCGCCGACTGTGTGCTGAGCCCTCTGCACACACCATGTCATTTACCCTGTGTGTGTGTCTAGGAATCACTGTCCTCATTTTCATTTTATTCGTTATTATTATTTTTGTTAATCCTCACCTGAGGATATTTTTCCATTAATTTTTAGAGAGTGGAAGAGAGAGGGAAAGGCAGAGAGGAACATTGATGTGAGAGAAACTCATTGATTGGTTGCCTCCTGCACGAGCCCCATCAGGGCCTGGGAACTTGCAACCGCGGTACCAGCCCTTGACCTGCATCGAACCCCAGACCCTTTGGTCCACAGGCCTACGCTTTATCCACTGAGCCAAAACAGCTGGGGTGCTGTGTTCATTTTTAGATACAGAAGCTGACACTTGACGAGGCCGAGGGCCCTGCCCAGGCTGCAGGGGGAGGGTGGAAGCCTGGCGTTCAGGCCCAGGTGAGCCTGACCCCTCCCCTGTGCTGTGTCTGCGAAGCAGCAGCAGCCACACCAGGTCTCCCAGGACAATGTCCTTATGGATGGCGGCTTAGCCACGGACAAAGGCTTCCCCGCGGTTTAGTCATCTAGGCCTGTGGTGTGTGCCTTCCAGATCTTGTTGGAGGTCAATGACCGATTTTCCAAGGGTATTTTTCCCCTGTTATCTAATCTGTATGTGATGACATGTGTACCTACTGCTTGGGAGTGATCAAAGTCTGACTATGTACAATGGCATTCTTCTATGGACGAATTTGTAAATGAGGACGCAATGAGTTTTTAATATAAATAATCCATTACCTTACTAATCAGATGTTGGCTTAAAAGTAGCATAATTCAAAACCATGACCATCTGACCATCCATCCATCCATCCATCCACCCATCCATCCATGCAATCCACTCATCCACCCATCAATTTACCCATCTAACTTGTCCATCTGTCTGTCCGTTGTTCTGTAGATCCATCCATCCATCCACCTACCCACAAGCATTTACAAACACACCGCTGTGCTGAGCATGGTGTTCTACTTTTTCAAAAAAATGAAACCACAATCATCAAATGCAGAGCTCAAGTCACCCAACATAGATCATCTCAGATGTGTTTGGAGGATGGGGCACGACTGACGTTCTGAATGGTGCCTTTTCCCTGTGAAGATTTAATTGTGTAGTAGGGAAGGACCTATGCCATGAGGAGTTAGCCCTCAAAATATTCAATGACAAAATGTTATTAAAATCAGGACAACTGCCTGGCTGGCGTGGCTCAGCAGTTGAGTGTCGACCTACAAATCAGGAGGTCACTGTTCAATTCCCAGTCAGGACATATGCCTGGGTTTTGGGCTTGATCCCCAGTAGGGGGCGTGCAGGAGGCAGCTGATCAATGATTCCCTCTCATCATTGATGTTTCTATTATTCTCTCCATTTCTTTCCTCTCTGAAATCAATAAAAATATTTTTAAAAATTGGGACAGCTGATTTTATTCTCAGAAAAAGTCTCGTTTGAACATGAAGCGTTTGAGGTAGGACAACCCTCAGCAGCAGCAGCCACACCAGGTCTCCCAGGACAAAGGCTTCCCCGCGGTTTAGTCATCTAGGCCTGTGGTGTGTGGCTTCCAGATCTTGTTGGAGGTCAATGACCGATTTTCAATGACCTTGTGTGCCCCATGGCGGACACGAGGAAGATCTGGGCTGTGGGGTCAGCCGCTCCTCCAGCCAGGCACTTCCTTCCCAGGGTCGCTGGGTCTGCCATGGAGGGGCGTTCAGGTGCTCGGATTCTCCAGGTCGTATGCATTCCAGGTCGCTGGGCAGCCGTCAGGGGCAGCAGCCAATGCAGTGCTGTCTCCAGGACTTGCTCTTTACCCGCTTCGGAGAAAGGTTCCCTCGGGCTCTTCAGAACAGCACGTGGCACTTGCTTGCCCGGTGGTTCCATAAACATGGAGGGAGGCAGAAGCTTGGGCTTGAGGAGGGACTGTGCCGGGAACCGGTGATTCAGCGAGGACAGTAAGCACCGCATTTAGCTCTGAACTTCCTGGAAGCAGGGCCAGTGGGGAAACGTGGTTTATGAAGCTGTTTTCCGACCGAGCGAAGCTTATCAGGAGGGAGGGTTCCCAGCTCTGGATTCTAGACCCTTTATCAGGCGCATCTTCAGGGAAGGCCACGAAGCCATCTCACGGGTGCGGTTTTCATCCATGGACTGTCAGGGCGTGGCTCCTCCAGACGCGGATCTTGGCTCCTGTGCAGTGCCCCAGGCTGCCATCCACATGGACCCGGGGACGCAGAGGACCACAAAGATGTTGTCTCAGGGTTCTGGAGGCCAGAAGCCTGAATCCAAGGTGTCGGAGGGCCCTCCTCCCTCCCAGGGCTCCAGGGCAGGGTCCCCTGCTTCTTCCAGCTGCTGGTGGCCCAGCATTCCTTGGCTTGTGTCCACATCACTCCAGTCTCTGCCTCTGTCATCTCATGGCCTTGTCGTCCGTGTATCTGTGTCTTCTCCTCTTCGGTCTCTTGTAGAGACACTTGTCGTTGGATTTAGGGCCCACCTGGCTAGCCCACGCTAGTCTTACCTGGCGACCCTAACAATGCAGCTGTGAAGACCCTTTTTCCAAGTAAGGGTACCTTCACAAGGCCGAGGGTCAGGAGGTAGACATACATTTTGTTTTTGTTTTTTTTGGCAGGGGTGCGGCTACCATTCAACCTACTACATTCCTCCAAAGGTCGCCCTGATGTCCTCCCTCCCCTGCAAACGTCAGAGGGTGGAGCACAGAGTCGCGCTCGCTCGGTGGGACCTCTTGGGCGAGGGCTGTCATTTGTGGTGAGTGGAAGTGTCTGTCTCAGGACAGGGGGCGCTCTCAGCCTCCTCCCAAAGCGCCCCGAGAAGTGGTCAAGTCTCTTAGCTGAAGTGGGCAGTGGGCAGACTGGGTCATGGGGTGGCAGGGGACAGTGGTCAGGGCCCTGCTAGGTTGGATGTGGCAGGTGTGTCTGTCCAGGGTCTGCTGTGCACTCCCTGTGCTCCCTGGGCAGGTTACCCAGCGTCTGTGGGCCTCACTCCCTGTGTGGCAATGGAGAAAGGGCGTATCTCCAAGGATAAGTTCAACCCCGGGTGTGAACTGCCGTCAGTGGACTCCCAGGTACGCAGGCCAGGGGCGTGCACCTCTTCCTGGGTGCTCTGTGGCCTTGGAGGCGGGGGGAAGGGAGGCCCGCTCCCCAGGGTCCCTGTGGGCGCTGCTGTGACCAGGAGCCTCAGCCCGGAGAAGGGGTTCTCTGTGGTCGTGCTGGCTGTCTCCCCCCAAACTCCCCCTCACCCTGCAGGCAGCGTGCCCCCACCCCCGCACACCTGTCGGATCTGCTTGAACCCGTCGGGCTGCACGTTGGAGAAGATGTTGCACTCCGGCTGGGCGAGGATCTGGAAGGCCACGGCGCAGTGGTGGTTCTCCAGGGGCGAGATGTCGTTGTAGCGCACGGCCAGCTCGGTGCGGGCGTTGATCTGGTACCTGGAATTGGGGGCGAGGGGACAGGAGCCTCAGGAGCCCGCACTCGGAGGCGCCTGTGTGTCAGGGCAACACGCCGAGGGGTACAGTGCTGCCCGTAGGGGCTGGGGGGCAGTTGTGAAGGGGCTGGTGAAGGCGGCTGCACTCCGCCCGTGCCAGGAACTCACTTCTGGCTCCCTGACTCTCTGCTGCCCCTTGACTGAGATGATCCCAGGTTTTTACAGTCCTGCCAGGTGGACAGCACCCAGAAGTCTCCATTTCTCTGTACGGTGCCCTGAAGGCGCCCGGGCCTTTCGGGATGGCACCTTGCAGACATTTCAATATGTGCAAAAGGCAGGCATTTGGGAGAAGAGTCGGATGCTGTGGTCCAGGCCCTGTGCTGGCCCGTCGCCGAGGGTGGGCACTGAGGGAGTGGGTGCCCACGGGCTCCCATGCCTTAGAGTCCATGGTCCTGACCACGGCAGCGAGGTTCTCGGGCACATTTGAGCTCATTGTGCGTAAAATAAGACTCGGTGCACAGATACACACGTCTGATAGAAAGAAGCCATGCGTCACTGTGAACGCAAACCAATGCCACGCGGTCGGGACTGCGGCGGTCAGGTGGGTGGGACTCTGTGCCTTTGCTTCCAAGAGGTGGGAACGGATCAATGTTCCAGCAAAGCCCCACGGCCCACCGTGGACCCCTCCACTCCCGCTCACCCACCCTCCTCTCGCTGTCCTAGCCCTGGCACGGTCCCTGTGGGAACAGGGTGGGGAGGCGGCCGTGGGGGGCGTGGGATCCAGAGTGAGATCCCTGTCCGTGTGGGCATCAGGCCCTGCTTCAGGTACCGCCAGGGCTCAGGCCTGTGCAGAGGCACAGCCTGGAGCCAGGACCACAGAGGGTGTGGCAGCCTCGTAGGGTTTGGCAACCTTGAAGGGTCTGCCCAGGGAGGCCCAAGGCCTTGGACAAAGTTCCAAAGTGGGGAGCTGTGTCCCATGGAGGTGGTGCTGGGGGGGTCAGAGGCCTCTGCTGATGTTCCGATTTGGGGCTGGTCTGAGTATTGAGCTGAACCGAGTGCCCTTTAAAACGAAAAGTCACCGTGCACGCACGTGTTGTTGTATCCTGGGTGGTCCAGATCGTGGCAGATGGCTGCGGTCATTAGGATCAAGATATCCATTTGGGAAAACTTCTCCTGGATTAGAGAGGAGGGGGATGGGGTGAGGAGGGGGGGGAGGGGGGTGGGAAACGAGTGATAAGGGCAGGATGAAGCCCCCTCCAGCCGCTGGCCTGGTGGGAGAGGACCCGCCCCCTCTCTGGGGTGGGGTGAGGGGGGCCCACTTGCTCAGTGACTCAGAAGCGCCTCGCCTAGGAGGGCGATGACACTGATGGGCTGGGTGGGTTCCCTGGAGGCTGTCTGTCCCCTCTGGGTGGGGGTGCGTGCCTGCCATCCCCTGGAGGGGCTCCCCCAGACCCACCTGGAGCCCGCAGAGCCAGATCATGCTGTACATCATCTGGGCCACGCAGAAGCAGTGCCGGAAGTTGTGGAAAGGGTTGTTCCTGTAGTTGTCGTGCACGCAGAGCTGCGGGAGACGAGGGTCTGACCGCCCGCGCTGTGCCCACCGCCCTCTCCAGCTCCCTCGCTAGCCGTCCCAGATGCTCCCTGCCCCGCCCTCGTCTGACCCCGAGGCCAACAGTGCTCCTGTGCGTACAGGTGAGGATGGGTGGCCCGGAGGGCAGGTGTGGGGACAGACCTCCAGCTTTCACCGTGGGCTCCTAGACTCAGGGTGTCTGAGCAGCCACACTGGGACATGGACATTCCTCTGTGTCCAGGGCCGAGCCAGGGGGACTACCGGGGTCCCAGTGACTGTCTGACCTTTAATATTTGGTTCTGAGCAGTATTTTATTTTTAAAAAGTCCTGCTAAACACACACTCATACATGCCATTCACACATGCACACACTCACACACATACTACTCACACCCACAGCCACACATGTACAAATGCACACACATGCACATTTACACAGGCACACCCTCACAGACATACTCACATACACATATACCTACATACACATACACTCACACATGCACACTCACACACACATGCGCACACACAATACTTACACAAGCATATTCACACACATACATACACTGACACATGAACACACATGAACACACTCATGCTCACTCACATGGTCCTACTCAAAGACACTCATAACATTCTCACACATACTCATACACATGCAAACACTTGTACATGTACATACGCATGTCTACTTTCCTCACAAACATGCACACACTCAGACACTTTCACACACTCATACACACTTGTGCACACGTGCATACACACACACACACACACACACACACGCCCCTGCTTTAGCACACGTGGCTGCACTGGTCTGCCCTGTCCTCACCATTTTCTCACTTCCTGGAGCAGGAGCGCAGGGGTGGAGTGTGTGGTGGGGGCACAGACCGGTGGAATGTCCTGGCAGAACTCTCATGAGCGCCCAGGGCCACCAAGACGGTGCCCGGATGGCCACTCCTATGTAACTGGATGAAACTGTGTTCAAGAGGGACTGCAGGGGCTGCCACTTACCAGCCACCTCTTGAGCGTGATGGGGTTGATGCTGAAGTCTCTGACCAGGCAGAGGTCGTGGTACATGTGCTCCAAGCAGCTCAGCATCTGCGGGCACAGGAAGAGCAAAGGGTGGTCAACAGCACGCGGGCCGCCCGGCCCTACCGTCCCGGGAGAGGCCCGCAGGGCAAGCCGGGCAGCTTCTCCAGGCCCGTCCCCAGCAGAGAGCCCTCCCTGGCCCAGGTCCCCCGAGAGTGAAGCCTGTTGACTGGGGGTTCAGCATCCCGCAGAAGGGATGGGGGTTTGAAAGAGCAGTCGGTGTTCAGAAGTCAATGGAATTCTATACAAGAAGGAACAGCAAGTGGCTGGATGAGAGGGAGTGTGCTGCGCCCAAAGGACCACATCAGAGATGATTTCATTTATTTCCACTCACAAGGCACAATCTCAGAGGGTCAACCTGGCAGTCGGATGCTCCGGGACTCGGCTCCATCTAACTCAGACCTGAGAGCCGTGCCCCAGAGAAAGGCCCTTCACTCGCCTCAGGCCTGAGCCAGAGGGTAAAGGGGCCAACAACTTCCATCCCCAACACCCTCATTGTGCCCCCTGGGGCCCTAGAGCCACTTATTAATGTGTTAAATTTAGTCCAGAAGGTGAGTGCATTCTGGGTAAGCGCCCTCCCCTCCCTGCAACCTTACTTCACTGTCTTCTAAAAAAAAAGAAAAAATCCTGCTCACGTTGAAATAGATTTTGTTTTCAGTCCCAAAGAGGATTTACTGTCACTGTTATCATCTATTTAAATATCGCTCAGAGCTCTGGAGCTAATTAAGCGAGGGAAGACAGATTAAATTATTTTTAATAAATGAAAGTTTGACAAAGTGGGCTTTGCCTTCTGGGAAAGCAGGTCTTGGATGGGAAGCCCAGGGAGACAGACCTGCAAAGCAGGGGCAGTGAAGATGTCACCGGGGGTGGGGGTGGGGGTGCAGAGCTGACACCGGCCAGCGCCTCTCTGCCCAGGGCCACACGCCTGTGCCCTGCCTCTGTCACATCCTCCAGCTGCCTGGTGCCTGGGCAGGCATGGCAGGCCCTCCAGACTGA
Source organism: Myotis lucifugus (assembly GCF_000147115.1). Lineage (NCBI taxonomy): Eukaryota > Metazoa > Chordata > Mammalia > Chiroptera > Vespertilionidae > Myotis > Myotis lucifugus. The sequence continues at coordinate 242,407 of NW_005871568.1, read as the reverse complement.
GGACTGCAGCCCTGACACCCCTTGCCCCACCCACCAGCCCATGCGCCGCTCCAGGCAACCCCCGCGAGCTGCATGAAATGATCGGCAGACGAAACCATCTGGTGCCATGTCTGAGGCACGTGTGGTGTCTGGAGCAGGAGTTATGTGGCCATGCATCTGTCTCCAAGCTGGTGGTAGGTCCTGGTCGGACAGCTGGGCGGTGGGGAGTGTGGAGGACTCAGGAGGTGACCAGGAGGCCCAGCCTGTGAGCCCCGTGCTCAGTAGAGGCGGCCACGCTGCGCTTCCCGGCCCCCCGGGAGCTCTGACAGCAGCTGCAAGGTCATGGGGGCAGCAGCAGTGTGAGGTCATGGACTCCTGGTCTGTGATGGGGGAACGCTGGGCTGGACCTGGGGGATGCTGGGCACAGCATCTCTCCTGCTCGAAGGGAGAGAGGTGAACCATCGCCACTGGGGGCTCTGACGTGCTCAGGGTGCGAGGTGCTTTGTGGGTGGCCAGATGCAGTTTCTCGAGGGCCAGGTGGGATTTCTAAGTTTTCAGTTGTGACTCTTCAGTTGATCATCTTTGCCGCCCATGGTCCAAAATTCATTGCACCCCCAGATTTGCCAGAGGCCCGGGGTCCAGTCTTTGGGCACCTCTGGTTGTCACCATAGGCAGCGGGAAGAACCAGGCCCCTCACAAGTCTCTGAACCACTGAGATGTGCTGGCAGGAGCCCCAGGCCAGCAGGTGGCCACACAGAGGCCGAGCTCACCACAGGGAGCTGTCTAGTTCCTCTCACGCTGGCCCTGCATGTACACTCCACATGTACATACACCCCACGTGTTGTAGGACAGGGAGGCGGCCTTCCCATCATGGATGCGTGAATCCTTCACCTCTCAATGTGAGGCCCGTTCTCTCTGGCCACATCACCCTGTGCTCAGAGGAGACAGAAATGGCAGCGATGCCCACACAGGTGCCTTGCCATCAGGGGCCAGGCTCCCCTCTTGCTCCTCGTGGCTGAGGACAAATGACTCCAGGGACCGTGCTTTTTCTCGGTCTCTATAGTGGTGCTTGTCCACCTGCCGGAAGCAGGGACCTGCACGGTTTGGGCCATTGAGACGGTCACACCTCTCGTTTCTCCAGGCCACGTGGCCTCCCGCGCCCGATCCATTTCTCACGGTGCACTGATCTGGCAGGTGATGGCCGCTCCCCTAAAATGCCTCCTGCTCCTTCATATCCACGCTCCTGGCCTGGACGTTGTGGAGCACGTGCGCCATCTGGCCCAGTGTTTTCTACGGGACCATCCCTGGCACACAGGGGGCTCCCCTCAGGCTGGCTGCGGCGGGAGGAGGCGGAATCTCGGGTTTCTGGTCAGTGCTGCCGCGGCTTCCCCTTTTCTGGGGGAGCAGGAATGAGAGCACAAGCAGGGTTCACTCGGGGGACCCCAGCGCCCTGGGAGTGGGCCAGCGCTGGTGAACTTCCCTTTCCTGCCGTCGCAGAGATGTGGCTGCTGCCGCTCTCGTCCAGGCGGGCAGCTTGCTGGGGGCAGCCTTTCTGCGTCTCCGCTACTGCAAAGCTGGGAAGAGTCCGTAGATTTTGGGGGCCTGATGTCTGTGATGAGGGACTTTCTGTGTTTTTGAGGTTCAGAAGAGACGGGTATGACTGATATGATTTGGTAACTAGACCAAACAAAGAAAACCTCATTTTTTGGTGTTGTCTCAGCAAAAGGGAAAGTAAAAAAAAATCTTGCCAAGTGCCTCGCCTCCCAGGTCCTGTACGTGTGCCCGTCTGGGGGCCGGCTGCGCCTTTCCCCATAGAAGCTGCTCTTGGGGGGGGGGTGTATCTCCACAGTGTGGGGGGTCTGTGGGCAGCAGCTGGCAGCTGAGAGGGTGTTTGTGGGGTCAGTACAGGGCCCCTGGGGACTCTCGACGATGATGCTCCCTGGGGTGAGCACCTGCAGCCAGCATCCCAGGGTTCGAGCCCCTGCACTTGAATGCCTGCTCCTCTGTCTGACACCCCCTTCCTGAGTTCTGTCTCCAGGATCCCCCCTGAGCCAATCAAGAGTCAGTTTAACTAAAATCTGGAGAATCAAGTGAAAAAAGCAACAAAAAGAACAGAGAGGAGAAAGGCCAGGGGGAGAGTGACGGGGATGCTTCCGTCATGTCCCGAGACGCCGGTCCCGGGGGCTCCCTCACTCACCTCGTTGGGCTCCCAGAGCCAGACGTCGAAGGTCGGCTTGCGCAGGCCCTCTATGGTCTCTGGCGAGAGCAGGTACTGGAAAGGACAGGAGGGCGTTAGCCTCTGGGCTGAGCCACGGCCGTCACCTCTGGGGGACGGGGACGTTTCCTCTGTCCCGCAAGGACACCCGTGTACAGGCTTGCAGGCTACATTCTGCAAGAATTCTGGCGGCGGGCAAACTCCAGGGACGGGAATCCCACCCCGAGGCCGGGCCAGAGCGCCGGGCATGCCCACGTGGGCGCGAGGGACCGTTCTGGGGTGACGGGGACGCTCCATCCCTTGACTGTGGTGGATGCTCCGTGACTACACAAGTTTGTCAAAATTCACCATACAATGCGACTCACTGCACGTAGGTAACATCTCAATAAACTTGATGTGAAAAAGCAAAGTGAGGTCACGGGGAAAATTGCTTGGCGTGAGTCCAAATACTGGCTCAGAAGCGGGTTTGGGTTTGCTTTTTGCGGGAGCCCATCTGGTTTAGCTGTGGGCTGAGGGCCTCCAGGACACGAGTCAGAGTTAAATCGTCACAGGAAACAGGACTGCGATTTTAGACCTCAGCCAGTCATGGTGTTTTGGGATTAGATATCATGTTCCCCAAGGGTCATGGGGTTTCGGTTTATTTTTTTTTTAGGAACCGCAGTGGAGCATTGAGACCCTGTACTTTGGACCTAGGCTGGGCTTCATGACTCCCTGGGGCTGGAACATGAGAGATTTAGGTCACATTTTCCTACAGAAGAGACACCGTGGTGTCCATCTGAAAACCCTGGACAAGCCTGGTTGGTGTGGCTCAGGGGTTGAGCGTCGACCCAAGAACCAGGAGGTCACGGTTTGATTCCCAGTCAGGGCACATGCCTGGGTTGTGGGCTCCACCACCAGTAGGGGGCGTGCAGGAGGCAGCAGATCCATGATTCTTTCCCATCATGGGTGTTTCTATCTCTCTCTCCCTCTCCCTTCCTCTCTCTGAAATCAATCAAAACATATTAAAAAACAAAAACAAACAAACCACGGACAACCTGCAGGCCCCGGGCCCCTGTGAGCAAGCGGGAGCCGAATATCAGCTCAAGAGGATGCTGAAGGTCAGCTGGGCAGGGGGCTCGTTCACTCACCAGCTGAGGGCTCTGCTGAGGTGGGTGACCACCATCCTGAGACCCCCCCTCCCCAATTCCTGGGGCCCTGCTGCTTTCACAAGGGCCCGGGGTCTCTGGTCACTGATAAATCTTTTGTGACCGAAAAGCAAAACTTCTCATAACAGCGTATTGTTCAGGGACAGAAGATCCAAGAAAACAGAATTTTAAAAATTTACTTAAAAATTTAGCCCTTACCTCCCGCCACAGTAAGCTATGGTCTGGGACCACTTTAGCTAAACAAATGTCAAAGAGAAAACTATTCTGCTTAAGGAGAACAGGTGCGTCCGGCAGCCCACGGCCGCGGCAGGAGCTGTTTCTGCAAATGTGCAGACATTGGGCGGCCAGGCCAGGAGGCCAGGGTGGCCGAGGGCGGGGCCTGTGCCCCGGGGCTGTGGACACAGATGCTGGATCTTCAGAAGCAGAATTTCATCTTACCTTGGGATAAGCGGGGACATCGCGTTGAGGTGTCAACTTCTTGTTGTTATCCAAAAAACTGTACTTACAGGGGCAGCTGGTCCTGGGGGTTGGGGGTGGGAGGGGGGAAGCAAAGGTTAGTCTGGCGCCGTCGCTTCAGTCTGGGTGTTCACGTGGGCAGGGACTGTGGGCACCTCCTCAGAGCAAAACAAACTGCAAACCCCATGCCAAGCCCAAAGCAAACCCTACAGACGCCCTTGGTCGTATCTGTTGTGGGAGGATAAGTCATAAAACCAGAGACGTCTCATCACTAACCCCCAGGGCCCCTGCTGGGCCTCCCCAGGTACAGTGGGCTCTTGGAAACATGGGTCTGCATTACAGATAAGCTCCTAAAAACTTTTTAAAATGATGAAAGCAAAGTGCGTTCCTTCCATAAAATTCAACCAACACAGAAGTAAAGTAAAATAAAAAAAAATCGAAGTTCCTACGTCACCCCCTCCTTTCCTCTTAAGTCGAACACCCTGGGAATCCCTGCTGCGGTGTGGGGTATTCTTCCGGAACATCCTAGGCCTGGACACACACGGACAGCCCCGTGCTTTCAAACAAAGGTGGGATTGTACAAACGTCCTCCTCGGCCGCTAGCTGTTTTCACCTAACGCACCACACACCTGCTGGTGTTGCTTCACAGAGCCCAGCCTTGTTAAAAGAAAGCCCTTCTCCGGTGCCCGGGGGTGTGGCCGCACTGCACGCTATCAATCCGGCCCCCAAGACGACTTCAGGATGCCCCCAATTTTCCCATCACGTACGTGCTGACAGGTGGATCTGCTACCTGGCTCGGTCTTCGTCATTACTCAATGTCAAGGTGTCCCACATAAGAACAGAAGGAAAGGAGCCAGGTGTGTTCTGGATAGAAAGCCACCCTCCGGTATCGGGGACAGTGTGCTGGCTCGTGGGGTCGTACCCGGGGCTGGACGTGGAGGGCCACCCCAGGAGATCTGGCCTCTCCGTGGCCCCCTCCCCACCTGGGGACCTTAACTTTCTTGTATGTGAACGTGCTCTCCATCCTCCCGCTGATGGGGAGCACAAGGGGGTGGGGGTGTCTGCACCCCTCTGTCTGAGATTCTCAGGCTGGTGGGCGGGAGCCAGCACATCAACGTGCCGCAGCAGCAGCTTGTGCAGTTTGTGGGAGAGCCATTGACGGTCGTACAGTAAGAGCCATGAAGAAATGCACACCCTTTCAGCTCGAATGTCTACTCTGGGGGATTCACCTTAAGAGAAGAATTAGACACAAGCAAACAGCTCTGTGCACAAAGGCATTCATCGCCGCGTTATCTGTTGGTGTAAAAAACACCGAACCGAACGAGAAGTGACTTAAATGGCCCCAAATGGGAAGTAATTGAAGCCATTTTGGCACAGAGTGATCTTTAAGATAAATGAGGAAGCGATGTGAGGTGAGGAAAGTTTGGGTGAAAAGAGAAGCGTTGCCCGCAGCATGTACTGAACAGGAGTGCGGAAATACTCTCCCAGGCGCGAGCAAACACGCTCACGGTGGGTGGACAGCGAGCCGGCGCTGTGCCCTCTGGAAGAAGGGGTGAGCCACATGTGGGTTAAACCTGACCTATTTCTCTCTCACAATGCTGTGCGTGAAAAAATTAAACATAGTATTTCTTAGTTGTTTTTTCAAAACTAGATGTTTATATGCAAACCCCCCCCCCCAAACAAACAAACAAACAAACAAAAATGCTTATGGGAAATCAGTGTCCGCATGTGAATTGGGGGCCTTGTGGCTGCTGTCATCTTGGCAATTCACCCCCACATCAGGATAGTCTGATGGCTTTACAAGGAGGCTGTGCTGCTTGCAAACTCAGGATAATCAAGCTATTTTCTTTCTGAAAAAGGAGCCCTCGGTACTGTTTTCTTGGCATGCTGCTACTCCTCCCCTCAACTTTACGCTAATAGGAGCAATCAGAGTCGCTGTGACAGCTTCCTGTGTGAAGGGGGTGTAACAAAAGAGTAACAAAGTGAACCAATAGAAGGTCCCAACCACAGGATTTCCATGTCACCCTGCGAAGGAGAAATGCCATTTGCACATTCCTGAGCAGCGCTGAACTTGGTCTGTGCACTTCAGAAAAGAGATAACGTTATCATGACCTTTTTTCTGCTTTTACCCCCTTTTGTATAAATACCCACGCGAATGCCGTGTAGGTGAGTCGTGTGCATTTGCCAGGAGGGCTGTGGCAAGAGGGCTGGACAGCTGGAATCCAGCTGCTTCCTCAAAAATCCCAGCATTGGGTGCCTGGCAACTTGTGCCAGGGCCTCTCCACCTCGCCAGGCGGCCCTGCCTGCTCCCTCTGCACCCAGTTGCCATGGGAACCAGCATCCTCCAGCTGATAGAGCAGCTGGCATGGTGCCTTTCCTTTTCATTCTATTCTGTTTTTCTTTTCATTTCCTGGGCTCTCAGCCTCCACTCCCCTGGGGCTCACACCACTGGTCAAGGCCATTTGTTGGAGATGCAGTTGAGATTACAGACCCCAGAGCCCTCAGATGCCACTCATGTTCCTGCAGCCCTCCCCTGCCCCGAGTCAACCAGCAAGCTCCACCCTGTGGCCTAAATTCCAGCAGGCCACTGGACCTCTTCCCTCGTGGGGGGAAAAAGAGAAACCCCAAGGTGTGTGTCTCCGGGGAGGGCAGCCTATTCTGGGGGTGTCTGTGAGCCTGCCCTGGCTCACAGTAGTGACCTGGCTGCTGTCTGCTGCTCCCCGAGAGGAAAAGGAGGTCTGGTGCGTGCAGACCTGGCCCCGAGGCCCTGTCAGGGGTGCTGTGTGGGTGGACCTGGGTCGGCACTTCAGGCCCATTAGCCTTTGGTTCGTGGGGACAGAGTGGGGCTCGCCCGGCAGGTGCCTTTGTCCTCTCCGCCCCCGCAGGGAGGCAGGGCAGGGTGGACATCATGGGAAGAGCTACTCAGAGGTGCAGTTTCTCCCCCAGCACCGCAGGGGGGTCCCACTTAACAGGCCGGGTCCCAGGGACGCTGAAATGACACCCCTGCTGATAAAAATGGAACCCTGCCGCCAACAGGGACAGGAGAGAGCGCCAGCCACGGCCTGTTCCACTCCTCCGTCTGTTTCCCATAAAGAAAAGGGAAGGCTGTTCTCTCTGGCACAGAAGGGGCTGTGAGCTCCTGGGCCCGGCCTGGGGGGTGGGGGTTGGGGGGTGATGCTGCTGAGGACTGAGCCCAGGACACAGACTCTTTGTTCTAAGTGTGTGGTGACATTTGAGATCCGCCCCCTGCCCCCACCTGTCTTTGACGGAGGAGTCACTTTTACCCCCTCTTGTCTCTCGCCTCTGTGGGCTGCTGTGAAACTGTCTGCTGAGAATATCGCCTTTGGAGCCCAGGACGCTGGACGTCTTCTCTTTGGATTATGGAGCTGTGAGTTCTAGAATGTGCTTCTCTGGGGGGCGGTGCCATACTGGGGTGAGCCCCAGCGCTCACCACACCTCAGCTCAGCCCGCCCTGCCCCAGAGCGGGGCCTGCAGGTGACATCTTGTCTCTGGGCCCCAGGCTGGCTTCCTCTCACGGGCTCTGAAATCAGGTGTATTTTCCCCCTGTGGTGTGTTGTGGGTTGAGTTGTATCCCCCAAAGGTCACATGTTAAAGTCCTAGCTCGGGGGCCTGTGTGCCTTCATTTGGACACAGGGTCGTTACCGATGTGCTCAGCTAACGCGGCCAATGGGAGCAGGGTGGGCTCTAATTCACTAGGACTGGAGTCCTTTTAAAAAGGGAACATTGGACACAGATATACATACAGGGAGGCTGCCATGTGAAGACAGAGACGGGAGTAATGTCACTACAGCTCAGGGAACCCCGAGGATTGCCGGCACGGCCAGGGCTGGGAGAGGCCTGGGACAGAGCCTGCAGGGGAGCGTGGCCGTACTGACACCTTGATACCAGACCTCTGGCCTCTAGAACTACGACAGGATACATTTCTATTGTGTTAAGCCCTCCAGTTTGTGGTATTTTGTTATAGCAGCCACAGGAAGCTCATACAACTCGGACAACATCCTGTTCTTTCTCCTGCAATCTGACCCGCAGGACCGTGCAGGCCAGAAAGCCCACCGTGAGTGGCACACCCTTCCCGTCCCGCCTCGCTTCTACCAAGGGCGGGAGGTGGAGGAACTAGGGTGCTGGGGCGAGACCCGCGAGGCTGGGCTCAGGACCTTCCCTGGCGCTTTGAGCAGGTGGCATTAGGTCATGGGAGAAGGGACAAGAGGCCACAGATGTCTAGTGCTCTGTGGGCTCCGTGGACAAAGCTGTTTGTGGGTGAGTGATGCCCACAGAGGTGGGAAGGAACCAAGGGGGCACCATTCCAGCTCAAGAGACACACCCTCTGGGCAGGGGCTTCTCCCGCCCACTGTACAGACCAGGGGCAGAAGCAGAGCCAAAGACCAGAACTCGAGCTGAGTCCTCTTCCCTCCGATGCTGCTGGGTGACTGAAAAGGCCACCTGTGCTGGACCCATATCCCCTTCCAAGGTGACCTGCTCCACCTGGCCCTGGGCAGAGGGCAGCTGTGCCAGGTGGCACCACACTGGGCGACCGCCCTCTTGCCACAATGGACGTGGCGCTTGGCCATGGCAGCCAGTCTGAGGCCCATCGGAGAGGGGATGGGGCTAAGCATAACCAACAGGGCCTGGGCAATGGGGCACTAGGACTGGCCACAGGATGGAGGTCCGGTGTGTGGCGGCTGGGGCACACGGACAGCCGGAGGGCTAGGCTGAGCCATGGAAGTCCTGAGCCAGGGTGACACCGTGACAAGGGTCAGGTCAGGTCTGAGCGTCCTTTAGCTGCCACACCAGGTCCCAGCCCGAGGGCCCAGCCCTGAGCAACTCCAGGACTGTTACTTGTCACACGGAGGACACCTCCTGTCCCCTAAGGAGCTCCCACTACGGGGTGGCGAGGATGAATTATTCTCCGTTTCCTGTGGTCACAAACTCCTCTGCCCTGACTCCCCAGACCAAATGGGATGAGACACCCTGAAATCCAAAGGAGCTGCCACGTCAGCAGAACATAAAGGTGACCTGGTCCCTGTAGGACACAGGCCAACAGGGCTCTGAGCTGTCAGGCTACTCCCAAGCCCACCCGAGGCCGCCAGCCCCGCCGGACTCTGATGGACTGAGTGCGAAGATCCGGGATCCCTTCACCTCCTGCCCCTGGACGACCCTTTAACACAGCCCCCTCCCCTCTGCTAAGCAGGCTGCACTCAGCGTTTTAAAACAGGGAGAGACTTCCAAACCGTCAGGTGACTCTGTAAGAAGCTGGCGCACGGGCAGGGCTGCCCTTGGGTGCGTTAGTCCCCATGAAATCCCGCCAGGCCCCCCTGGAACCTCCGCAGCATTAGCCGTGTGGTGGCTGGGGGTGCGGCCACGGTATCACCACGCGGTCTCCAGGGTGGGAACTCGGGGCGGGAAGAGAATCCAGCAGAGCAGGCTGGTCCCTGGGAGCAGAGCTCTCCACAGCCCACCCAGTAAGTGCTAAATTCTCGAGCATCTCTGCCCTAAACATGAGCATCTGCTGTGACTACGGTTCCGGGAGAAGGTCCTACTGTACGAAAAACCCACTTTCGAGGGGGCGTAACGAAGACTGGGGTCTTTGCTCACAAATTTCAGCTCCACAGGGGCACGTGGGGATGGACCCCTTGTTCGGCAGGACACGGGACTCTGAGCCCAGGACGGCTGGGGGCCTTTCTCCCTGACCCATCGCTCTGCACAATGGGGACGTCCGCCCAGGAGTGACCTCTGTAGGCCAAGAGCCTTTTCTTCTTATTTGTTCCCGTTCTTAAAAAACTAGAGCTAACTTCTTTCAATCTGGTAAGTTAATCCTAACACTGATCTGGCGGCTTATGCCCCTGGATGCGCACTCAGCCTCCAGCCCCCATGCCAGGAGTGCTCTTTTTTGAGCAGAAAGCGCTGCAGTTGAAGAGCAAATCCCACCAGGAGCAGGGCTGCCTCCAACAGCCAGAGCTGGATCTGGCGCCCCAGCTGTGCTTTTGGGAAAGCGAAGACCAGAGGCTCCCTGCCTTCGCCCATTCAGAGCACCCCGCCCGCTGTTCACCCAGCACCCAGCGCAGACCTTACCTGTTGCTTCTGGCTGCCAGTTCCTCCCTCATCTTTTTAATGTCACTCTTGCATTTCTCAATCTCCACCACTTTCAGTCCTTCCACTGGTGACAAAGAGAAACAAGGAGGTTACCATGGATACACAGAGAGGCTCTCGCAAGGCTGCTCAGTGGGGGCCGCCGCCTGACTCAGCGCAGTGGTTCCCACTCCTGCTCAGGCTGCCGCTGTTCAGGTCGGTCCCGCCGCCTACACCCGGCTCAGCCACAACTGACTCTAAGACTGTAGGCCTATCCCGTGGCCAAGTGTGGGCCGTCCCCTTCATCTGTGGGTTTCTATAGGATGAAGTCCTTCTCTCTGCTCCCTGAATCTTGACTTTTCTTGCACCCACTTCTAGTTTCTCTCTCCAGACCCCTAAGCATGAGTTGAGGACATAGGACAAAGGAGTCTCTTATCCAGAAGAAAAGAAAGTGGGGGGTGGGGGGTACTGCCCCAGGGCATTAAAATGCAATGGGGCTCAATGGGCAAGACCACAGCCTTCCCAGCAAGGGTTCACATTTCATTAAGGTTAAAGCTCTGCACTTAAGGTCCTCCCTGGAGCAGTTCACCAGGAGGGCCGGAAACGGGTGAGAAATGAACAGGCAGCGTTCAGGATGGGCAGGCCTGGGCGGGACGGCATTGCTGGAGTCCCCTGGCAGAGGTGAGCCCGAAAAGCCAGGATGCAGTTTTCATCTAAGAGTGAGCTGGGGCAGCCCAGCCGGCGTGGCTCAGTGGTTGAGTGTTGACCTATGAACTAGGAGGTCAAGGCACATACACGGGTTGCGGGCTTGATCCCTGGTGGGGGGCGTGCAGGAGGCAGCCGATCAGTGATTCTCTCTCATCATTGATGTTTCTCTCTCTCTCTCTCTCTCTCTCTCTCTCTCTCTCTCTCTCTCTCTCTCGCTTTGTCTCTGAAATAAAAAAGTGAGCTGGGGCTTAGGCCTCCAAGCCGGTGTTCAACATCTAGCTGTTCACTCCGGCTTTGAAGAGGCAGGCAGCTTTGAAGAGGCTTTTAGATTAGAGTTGGTTACATGAAATGAAAAGACTTTGTAATCACACCTCAATTTTTATGCAAAACGACGCGGCCACAGACACTCTATTCCCCTTTTCATCAAGAGCAGCTCTGGATGTGGCTAAAAGTCAAGCGCTGTGATTTCCGAGGAAACAAAGGCACTCCGCCTTCGCAGGCCCTCCCACCCCCAGGAAGTGCTGGGCTCTAGAGCACGCGTTGGGGGGCCTCTCCAAGGGCGGCGCCAGGGCAGCCGGGCTGGGACCATCACCTCCCTGGGCAGGCTTTCCAAACATGCCCAGGCTCGGGGGCCAGATGGGGGCAAGGCTGTGTGAAAACACTGCTGCCTTCTGCCCAACGTGACCGGCATCTGGAGGATCTGATACTCAAATCTGGTCCTGGTGCCTTGCTTCTGGGCCACGCCTGGGACTCTCTCCCGCCTCAACCAGGACATGGGACCGAAGTCGGGGGCCTTAAATGCCAGTGGTTGGAACCAGCGAGGTGGCCGGCCGAGGCCAGATGCGCTGCCGTGGGGCAAGTAGGAACCTGGCGTGGGCTGTGTTTCGCTCACTCACTAAGCGCACACACCCTTCCTCGTGGCGCGGGGTGTTCTTGGCTCTTCCTTGCATCACAGGGCCGGTTAGGAAGTCAGTGAAAGCCACGGGACCTCTTCCAAGAAAAGACACATCAGTACACACCCTCACGGTTTGCACTTGGACAGGGGCGCTGTGGGGAGGAGATGAGCCTGCGTGTAGAGCCCGCGGGGGAGCTGCGCCCGGCCAGCCAGGGACCATGGTTACACTCATTATGCTTCAACCATCGTTTTATACAAAATAACAGGTGGTAATTGTGGAAACCAGGAAATACGGAGCATCCCAAAAAATATTTTAAAATCTATCTACGGTCTTACTGGGGCAAAAAACAACCCATTTCATATTAAACATATTGGCATGTACCCTCCCATGCATGTCTCCCCCTCCCCCTCAGCCCCCTTGCATTCTAACTACCTATCTGCTCTTCATTTTAAAAAGACAAACTTAGGACCATGCTACGTGTTCTGTTTTCTCACTTGCTTTTCTCCCATCGTCAATAGCAGCTGCCTCCCAGCATCCACATGGGAGTGGACGCAGATCAGAGTCCCTGGCCATGTACTGGGGGTGATGTTAAAGTTAAGCCTTTTGGGCCACACAGTATAGTATCACCCCTTTGAATCCCACCGATTCATGGCAATTACCTTGACGAAGAAAGAGCCTGGTTGCCACGGAAATGGATAGTGAGTCACAAGATGGCACAAGTCGTGCATTAATCAATGGAAGAGAACATCATCTCAGCCCACCCGCCCCATGCTCGGATTAAAGAGCTGAACGTGGGCTGAGACGGTCACAGAGCGAGAGGCAGGCCAGGCACCAGCAGACCGGGGGCCTGACTCCCAGTCCTTCCCCAGATACCAGGCTGCCTTTGGAAGATTGCACAGCCCGCCTCCTGGACCCCTCCCAGCCCGGCCTGCCCCTGCCTGAGGAGGGAGAAGGCCCCTCGAGGAGCTGGGGCCTCCCCGTGAAGAGTCCTACACAGACTCGGGGGAGACTCCAGTTGAGATTGCACATCAGTTTCATACATGCGGCCCCACTCGTCCATCTCAAACTTTAAACACAGGTGGGCACAGACCAGAAACTCAAACTAAAGCAGAGGTGCCCAGCACCCCCAGCACTCGGCTTATTCTCCCTCACCAGGCCTGGCCGGGCAGGCGGATTCATAGGATGAGCACACCTGGACCCCTGGCGGTCCTCCTGCGGACTGCAGATGTGCTCCGTTGGGAGGTCACAGGCCACTGTGAGAGAGAACCTTTAAGGATGATGTTCTAAGAGGGACCCTGGCTTTGGGGACTCAGCAGGCAGGAGCAGAATGGGACCCGGAGGCAGCTCTGCTCCACGCTGGCCCCTCCCAGAGCTTGTGGAAGCCCGTGTGTGTGTGTGTGTGTGTGTGTGTGTGTGTGTGTGTGTGTGAGAGTGTGTGTGTGTGTGTGTGTATCCCTTCAGCTGCAGAGCTGGTTAAAGCTGTTTAAAGCCATGTGAGCCGTTTCAACACTTCCTCCAAGGACTTTGGTAAAGAATTCACATAAAGCACATTTCCCGACTGACAAGGAGAAAAGCAAGGTTGGTTTCAGCTTCGAGTCTCCTCGATTGTTGGCATGACCCTCGGGGCCGGCTCTCCCTGTGGGTAGGTTTTAGTCCAGGCCCTGGGCACAGGCTGCCCTGCGCCCATCCTCAGGGACCCTGGCACAGGGACCCCCCTGCACAGCGGCCAGTGGCCAGTAAACAAGGAAGGAAGTGAAACCCTTGCGATGCTTCATCGCTGACCAGGAAGTGAGCGAGGACCTGGGTGTCCTGTGTTTACAAAATAATCTCTAAGTGGAGAGGGACCCCAGACTCCTTGAGGAAGGCAAACATTTCACATGAAAAGGGAGAAAAGCTCTTAAAGTGAATTAAGGAAATGGGGAAATTTACATTTGATTCAGAAGAATATGTTTGGAAGGTGAAAAAAAAAAGCAGGAAATTCCATTGAAAACAAGTCAAACAATGTAATGTTGCCTACAGATGGCCGGTGCTGGCTGGCCGCCTGCTCGAGTTCCAGAAGCAGAAAACAGCTCACGATGACCAGAGAAAGTGTGTGTGCACGTGACCATGGTGCGTGGATGGGTGTGTGTCTGTGCATGTTTATACGTGTCTCTGTGTTTACAAGTATGTGCATGCGGGTGGGGGGTTATGCATGTGAGTGCATGTGGGTATGTCTCAGTGTCTTTATATGTGCATGTGTGCATGTGTGCATGTGCGTGTGCGTGTGTGTGTGTGTGTGTGTGTGTGTGTGAGTCTATACCTGGCCTGGGCCCAGTGGAGCGGTGGCAGTCAGTTCCTGGCAGCCTTTCCAGTCCAGCGGCCCAGGCCAGCTTGTCTGGCAGATGGCTGGGTCAGGATTGCCCTTCTGAGTAGCGGGATGACCTTTTCCCCAAGTGATCTGCACGGGAGGTCCAGCTGCAGGACCCCTCTCCTCAAAGGCCTCCCCTTCCCCGTCCTTGGGGTGAGGCACTGCTGTCTCCGGAGGCTCTGTGGAACGCATACCCCCTGGGGATTGGCGCAGGCACAACGTCCCTGCCACTCTGTGCTGGTGCAGAGGCTGCTGGAGGCTGGGAAGGTGGCAGCCAGCAGCACCAGGAGAGGGCCAGTCCAAAGCCAGGTGAAGTTCAAGGAGGTCGAGAGCCCTTCTGAGTCATGGCCACGTTCCTGATGGGAGGCGGGCAGCCAGGAGATGGGGAAGCCGGGGGCTGGTGGGAGCAGAGGCTCCCAAGTGTGGCTGTGGGGGCCCACTGCCAAACCCACAATTCTTAGACCATTTCCCATCTCCCTCCCTACTCCTGAGAGGGTGGCTTCCTCCATCCCGTTCCTGCACCCTGGGTCTTGGTGCTAGAAATTAGCACAGCCAGTAAAAACACCAGTAATTTCGACCTAGGCAGCGAGCCTGAGCTCGGAGGGCGGAGGCGTGATGCCTCTTACAGGCCGTCATGTGAATTTGCAGGGTTTCTGTGGTTTACCCAAGGGCCCTGCAGAGAGATGCCTTCCTGCCAACGAGCAAGCCGGTTCTGGAGAATTCTGGGCCTCAGACAGGCCAGGGAAGAAGGTCCTATGGGCTGCGTCCTTTAATGGTCCTTCATTCACATGGCACTTGAAGGCAAAATAAAAACTCTTCTTGGCCTGATCATCGTCTCAACGGCCAGACGCTGGAAGCCACCCAAGTTGAGGTCAACATAGATCTCTGCAGGGGTTTTCAAAATTCCTTCATGGCCTCTTCGACTTGCCTGTTTGCAAGTGGTGGTGGGCGGTGGGCGCTGGAGCTGGCTTCTGTGTGGGGAGGGGGAGATGGGCGAGGGCAGGAGGAAGTGGGAGGAGCTGGAGGGCAGGAGGCCGAGCAGGCGGCACCGCTGCCCTGGACATTGGCACGCCCGGTGGTGACCGGCTTTCTCCTCCGTCAATGTAGACGGGGACTCAGCAGTGAACGTTCATGTTCTGTGTTCTTTGGCTGAACCCCTTCCCATGTTTGGAAATGCCAAATGCTCACTGCAGTGGCTCACATCCCAACGATGTGCTCACATCCTAAATCCTGGGACATGTGAATGGGACCTTATTTAGAAAAAGGTTCTTGGCAGAGTCCTCCAGGTGAGGTCATCTTGGATTAGGGTGGGTCTTAAATCCAAAGACAGGTGTCTGTGTAAGAGACAGGCAGAGGGGACGTGAGCCACCGAGACACGGGGGAGAGGCCCTGTGAAGATAGTTTGGAGTGATGTGGCCACAAGCCAAGGCTGGCTGGCAGCCACCGGAAGCCAGAAGAGTCCTGGAACAGATTCTTCCTCAGCCTCTAGGAGGAACCGACCCTGAAGACGCCTTGGTTTTGGACTCTGGCCTCCGGAACTGTGGGAGGATTCTCTTTTTGTGGTTTAAGCCTCCCAGTTTGTGGTACTTTGTCACGGCAGCCACAGGAGACCAATGCACGTTGTCTGGCCTCTCTTGCAGCAAGGGTGTGGGCACATGGTCCCCCTCTGTCCAGAATTTGAACCTGTAGCCGGTACTTGGAGAAGCAGCCTGATGTCTGCAGCAGTGCCCATGGGGCAGGTACCATACTTATGCCGTTCTGACACGCAGCTCAGCATCCTCACGGAGTCAGCTATGCTGGGATTCCGGGCACCCTTCTTGCTGCAGAGCCCAGCCCTATTCCTGGGCCCTCCTGGTGACCATGGGAGCTCCCCAAAATCCTTTTATCCTTTTGAAAAAGCCCCTTTTCTCCTGGCTGGTGTGGATCAGTGGTTACAGCGTTGGCCCGAAGACTGCAGGATCTCGGGTTTGATCCTTGGTCAAGGGCATGAACCTGGATTGCAGGTTCAATCCCCGGCCCGGTCAGGGCACGGTGCATGCAGGAGGCAACCAACCGATATGTCTCTCTCACATCAATGTTTCTCTCTCTCCGCCTCCCTCCCTCCCTTCCACTTTCTCTAAAAATATCTTCATATGAGAATTTGAAAGAAAAGAAAGAGAGAACCCCTTTTCTGTTCAACGCAGCCACAACCGGTGGCTGCCGGCAGCCTGCTTCCTAACCTACGTTCTCAGGACCCCCTGTGGGCGCCCGGCCAGGAGTGGAGGAAGGTGACATGTCACAGAAGGGCAGGCAGGCGGCAGGCGGCGAGAGCAGCCCCGCCAGGAGCCTGGTGCTGGTCCCAGGCTTATTTACTTTTCTAATTTGCTGAGCGCATTTGAGCAAATCACTCATCTCTTTGTGGCTCTTCAAAGGGGAAAAATAAAACCGCTCTGAAGCTCCCACGGTGAAAAGGATTTCAAACGTGTCATCGCCCTTGGAGAAGTACGACTGTGCGAATCACGTTTCACGTGACTCAGGCGAATTGGCTTTTACGTGCTCCTCAATTTCCTTTCCCCAAAACACCCAAGCAATTCACGCAAGGTAATGAAAGGTGCCATCCAGCCGAGTCCCGCCAGTATGAATCAGCCAGGCGGTGTCCGGGACGCCGCAACCCGCTGGCTTCAGGTTGGGGTTTGCTTAGTCATCCTCGAGGTGAATAGATAAGGTGCCTTGAATCCCTGCCCTTTGCCTTGACATTGACCTAGAGCCTTCCTTCGTGTTGGGAGTTGGACGGGGCGAGTGGGGCTCCAGCACAGCTCCTTACTCACCGAGGAGGACACACAGACCGCGCGACTTGAGGCTGCTTTCCTCCAGAATTCTAGCCCTGTGGCCACCGGCTCAAGACGGGAACCACCCTCCTTGCTCACCAGCAGGGTTCCTGCTTTCCTTGCGGTGACAGGGATCTGAGAGCTAACGGCAGTGGACACACGCCCCCCAAACTGTGACACCACAGAGTGTGGGTCCGCGTGACCTCCTTTACTTGGAGGAGACCCACAAGGTATTCACAGAAGCTCCTGTCCAGAGAGGCATGCTCCAGGCTTCCTGATCTCACCCTGTGCTCCGCGGGCATGGCAACACGTGACTGTGTACTCGTTACTTTTATTTTTTATTTAATTTTTAAAAATATATTTTATTGATTTTTTTTACAGAAAGGAAGGGAGAGGGATAGAGAGTTAGAAACATCGATCAGCCCTAACCGGTTTGGCTCAGTGGATAGAGCGTCAGCCTGCGGACTCAAGGGTCCCAGGTTCGATTCCAGTCAAGGGCATGTACCTTGGTTGCGGGCACATCCCCAGTAGGGGGTGTGCAGGAGGCAGCTGATCGATGTTTCTCTCTCATTGATGTTTCTAACTCTGTATCCCTCTCCCTTCCTCTCTGTAAAAAATCAATAAAATTATTATTATTTTTTTTAAAAAGAAACATTGATCAGCTGCCTCCTGCACACTCCCCACTGGGGATGTGCCTGCAACCAAGGTACATGCTCTTGACCAGAATGAAGCCTGGGACCCTTCAGTCCGCAGGCCGACGCTCTATCCACTGAGCCAAACCGGTTAGGGCTGTACTTGTTACTTTTAAAACTCGCGGGTTAGTCACTGCTCTAACCTTTGCTAACATAACATTTAGGCATTTCACAGAGAAAAGGCCCCACGCTTCCCTGGACCTCCCTCCCCTGGTTTATGAGGTCAAGTTAAACAGAGGTCAAAGGACACATAAGCGAAAGGAAAACCGAAGCTGCACTCACATTCCACGCGTTTCTCTAGCACTGCCAAGTGATTTGCGACTTCAGCTTTGAGTTCGTTGATTTTAAATGCTCTAGGAATGAAAAAAAAAGCCATAAGCCATACGTTTCTCAGAGTTAAAATGGGCTCAGCAAACAGCTGCTGGATCACGGGCAGGGGGAGGTGTGCGAGTGGGCAGGTGGGGGGGGGGGCACAAAGATGCCAGGAGTTGCTTTTAAGGAAGTAGCACTGTCGGGGGTGCAGGGGAGGAAAGAGAGACGCTCTCAGACTCTCTGGAGGTGTATTTCCCAAGTGGGACCACAGCGGCTTCCTGCCAGTGGGGATGTTTCCTTCCATGCATGGGAGTGCGCCCGTGCCCCGAGGGGCGCTCTGCTCTCAGCTGGATGCCCCCTCTCTCCCGGGCACACACCACTTCAGGGCACTGAGTGCCCTCTCCAGGCTCCAACCCAGTCAATAAGACAATTCTTGGGCTTCAAGAAAGTACCACCCAGCCCAGCCAGAGTGGCTGAGTGGTTGAGCGTGGATCTATGAACCAGAAGGTCACTGGTTCGATTCCTGGTCTGGTCGGGGCACAGGCCCAGGTTTCGGGCTCGATCCCCAGCAGGGGGAATGCAGGAGGCAGCAGATCGATGATTCTCATTATTGATGTTTCTCTCTCTCCCTCTCTGAAATCAATAAAAATATATTAAAAAAAAAAGAGACTACCACCCATATGGCCTCTCCCCATTTGAACTCCCCTGGGTGGTGAGATACCACAGTGACCAGAACGGGAGGACATCCCAGAATGAAACAGTCGGTAATATTTTTATTACTGATTTCAGAAAGGAAGGGAGAAGGAGAGAGAGAGAGAGAAACATCAATGATGAGAAAGAATCATTGATCAGCTGCCTCCTGCACGCCCCCTACTGGGGATCGAGCCCACAACCCGGGCATGTGCCCTTGACCAGAATCAACCCAGGACCCTTCAGTCCACAGGCTGATGCTCTATCCACTGAGCAACCAGCTAGGGCAGAAGGCCCATGTTAAAAATGGTCTCAGTGCTTGTAGCCGGAACTCCGAGTCCCAGTAGAGCCCGTCAAGAAAAATCTCGGCAATACGGGCCCTCATTCTAACAGCGCCCACCTCACACGGTCTGGGTCATAAGGTCTTTGCTGTAAGTGTTTCCTGGACCCCACCCCATGGGCTGAGTACAGAAGTCGCTGCTCTGTGAAGGCAGCTCCTCCAGGCAGGAGTCTGCGGCCGAGCCGGGCTCCCCCCGCCGCCGAGAACACGCACACGGCTCCGGAGGACACGGCTCTGAAGTCTGTACCTTGAGAACTGCTCTGCCACCTGGGTCAGCACGCTCTGGATTAACTCTTCTTTCTCTGCAGAGCGAAAAAGAAAGACAGATGGAAAAAGGAAAGGGGTGCGGGCCTGACACACCTGCTCTGGGCACCTGGCACCGATGCCGCGGCGAGGAGCTGTCCGCCTTACCTGGATGGAAGGTTTGACACCCGTTAGCACCCCAGGACCTCTCTGTCCACCTCCAAATGCTCTTTCCCCCTGGACTGCTCCAGGCTACTAACCTGCCTTTTAATGCCTCTCAGCAGAGGGGCCCTCCCATCCCAGGAACCGGCTATAAAAGCAGGCGGGACTGGGTCTCTGACTAGGGGATGTTTTCACAGAGTTCCCTGGTTCATTTTTATGAGGGCAATTACCATGACAGAGCGGGTTCAAGGCATATTTCAAGTGCAAAACACGGTGTTCTCTTCTGGGGCAGGTCCCGAGAGCGGAAGCAGGCGAAACCTGTCCCTTTGTTGCCTGGCACGCAAAACAGGCTGGGCGGCTGGATTACAAGGCCCAGGCCCAGGCTGAACTTGACCTGCCTGGTTTCCTGTTTCCTGCCTGGCCCATGCTGGGTACCTCGCGGGAAGGTGTAGATGCCCACAGACCTGTCTCTCCCAGCAGTCTATGCTCGTGGACGGGGAGCGATCGCTTCTTGGCTGCAGCTGCCCATCAGTTCACGCCCCTAAACACTGAGAGCCTACGCAAGGCTTAGTGAGACTCTGCGCCTAACCCTTCACTAAAATCAAAAGAATCCTGCCAAGCAAACAAAAAATCCCAATAATCGCCCGGCTGGCATGGCTCAGTGGTTGAGCTCCAACCTATGAACCAGGAGGTCACGGTTTGATTCCTAGTCAGGGCACATGCCGGGGTTGCGGGCTTGATCCCCGGTAGGGGGCGTGCAGGAGGCAGCCGATCCATGATTCTCTCTCATCATGGATGTTTCTCTCTGCCTCTCCCTCTCCCTTCTTCTCTAAAAAAACCTAAAAAACATCCCAATAATCCAATTGGGCAATGGGGTTCCGAAGCTGGAAATGCTCAGATGCTCTGACCTAGTGTCTCCATTTCTAGGAAATACTCATGTCTGTGCACAGAGCTGGCCGCCAGTGCTATTTCACATGGTGAAAGCTGTAACCGCCTGTATGTCTATCAAATACTCATGTCTGTGCACAGAGCTGGCTGCCAGTGCTATTTCACATGGTGAAAGCTGTAACCGCCTATATGTCTATCGAATGGACATTAAATAAATGATGACACATCCATACTCTGGGATCCTATTCTGTTATTAGAAATAATATCTTGGAAAATGTTCATGTCTATTGTTAAAGCAAAAAAAAAAAGGATTGTAAAACAGTATGATCCCATATTTGGAGACATTGGGAGGATACAGTTTGAAATAATAATGATAGTTATTTTTTGGTTGTAAGACTTTATGTAAATTTTATTTTCTTATTTTTGCTTCTCTGTATCTTATACATTTAGGTAATATGCATGTTTATTTCATTTAAAAAATTAAAAAAACTAATCAATCTAAATTAACCTAATGAAAGGGTAGACCAAGAGACCAAAGGTTCCCTCTGGTGTAAGTATTCTATGTCTTGATGCGAAGAAGAAAAATGACGTTTTGTTATGTTTCTGGAAACTATAAGAGTGAAAATGTCAACCAGGAAACTTTCATAGAGCTGTGTGTTGAGCTGCTGCCCGATCCAAGGCCCTACACTTCTGGGGGGCTCACACCCACCAGGGGACAAAATTGGCGGCTCCATCGATGGGAACCACCAGTGCGAAGGCTTCACAGGCCTCCTTGGTGAATCAGCAGGACTGCCGATCACTTATCCTGAAATCTTTGGCAAAAGTAATATATCACTCACATAACCTCCAAGAGTTAATGATCTCAAAGTCTTGAGATAAATTTAGAAGGCCATCAAACAATTGACATTTATAGACGGCTCCACCTAACAGTAGTGGGACATGCGTTCTTTTCAGGTGCCTACCAAGATAGACCACATCCTGGACCGTAAGGAAAACCTCAACAAACGTAAAAGAACGAACACCACAGAGCGTATGTTCTCTGGCCACAAGAGAATCAAGCTAGAAACCAGGAACAGAAATATAGCGGGGAAGCCTCTAAACACTTGGAAACCAAACAGCACACATCTAAGCAACCCATGGACCAAAGAGGAAGTCTCTGGAGAAATTTAAAAAGGCATCAAACCAAATGAAAATGAAAATACAGCACAGCGAAAGGTAGCTGTGAGACATAGCGAGGGCAATGCGGAGAGGACATTTATAGCACCCAATGCTTACATTAGAAGAGAGGAAAAGTCTCCAAAAAAAGCAAAGCAAAATAAATCCACAACAATAGCAGAAGGAAGGAAGGAAATAATAAAGAGCAGAAATCGATTAGATGGAAACCGGAAAAACAGTGTAGAACATCAATGAACGGAAGAGCTGGTTATTTAAAAATATCAGTAAACTGACCAACTTTGAGGAAGACGGACAGAGACACACAGAGAAGACATAGATCACCAAAATCAGAACAAGAAAGGAAAGATCACTCCAGACCCTCCAGGCATCAGAAGGATTAGGAGGGAACACTACAAACAACTTCATATGCACACATTTGACACCTCAGGTGGCAATGGACCAATTCCTAGAAAAGCATGAACCACCACACTCATCCAACATGAAACAGGTAATCTGAACAGCCAGTCACTATTGAGGAATTTAAATTTCTAATTGAAACCGAGAATTTCACCAAACATTTGAAGAAGAATTAAGACAAATCTAAACAACTTCTTCCAGAAAACAGAAAAGGAGGGAACTCTTCCAGAAAACAGAAAAGGAGGGAACACGTCCGGATTCATTTTATGAAGCTAGTATTAACTTGATACCAAATCCAGACAAAGACAACCAAAAAAGATAATACAGACCAATATCCTTCATGAATACCAATGTAAAAGCCCTTTAACTAGCAAATAGAATTCAGCAATATATAAAAACAATTATACATCGAGATCAAGCAGAGTTTATTTCAGGGATGCAAGCCTGGTTTAATATTTTAAAAAATCAATGTAATCAACTATATTAACAGGCTAAAGAAGAAAAAATTATACGATCCTATCAATTCATAAAAAGCACTTGAAGAAATTCAACATCTGTTCATGATAAAACCCTCAGGAAAACAGAAAAAGAGGGGAACTTCTTCAAGTTGATAAAAAAAATCTGCAAGAAACCTATAGCTAACACCATACTTAATGGCGAAAGACCGAATGCTTTTTCCTGAGGTTGTGACAAAGCAAGGATGTCTCTCACTGCTCTCGCTCAGCACAGTGCTGGCAGTGCCAGCTGGCGCAACAAGGCAAGACAAGGAAGTAAAAGGCATGCATATCAGAGAGGAAGAAATATAACCGTCCCTGTTTGCTGATGACATAATTGTCTACATAGAAAATTCCACGGGATCTATAAAAAACCCTCTTAGGACTAACAAGTGAGTTCAGCAAGGTCACAGGATACAAGATATACACACGCAATCAGTTGTATTTACATATATGACCAATGACCACATACACACTGAAATGAAACCACAAGGCCACTTACGAACACTTCAAGAACCTTAGGTGCAAGTATAACAAAGCATATGCAGAAGATGTATGCTGGAAACCACAAAATATCCAGGAAAGAAATCACAGAAGATATAAATAAATGAGACCTACCTGGAAGCTTCAACATAGTAAAGATGTCAATTCTCCCCAAATTGACAGACAGGTTTAACACAATTTCTATCAAAACCTCAGCAGGATTTTATTTTTGTAGAAATAGACAAGATTTTCTAACATTTATATGGAAATAAAAAGGAACTAGAATAGCTAAAACAATTTAGAAAAAGGAGATAAAACGAGAGGAATTGCCAATCTAATTTTAGGACCTAATATACAGCTACAATAATCAAGACGGTGTAATACGTATTGGGAAAGATACTGAGGGACAGGCACAGAGGTCAATGGAGCAGAACAGATAACCCAGAATCATATCCACACAAATATGCACAATTGATTTTGATGGGTGTCACAATGGAAGGGACTTGGGTGTGGCTCTAAGAGGGGAGTGTGAGGGACCCTGTGGGTTGGGACATACTGTGTCTGGACTGTGTCAATGTCAACAGCTCGATTGTGGTATCTCACTGTAGCTTGCAAAGATGTGATCATTGTGGGAAAACAGTAAAGGTTACATGGGCTGTGTTCGTATTTTTTCTTACTGTGTGCATCTTTAATTATGCTAAAACGAGAGGCCTGGGGCACGAATTCATGCACCAGTAGGGTCCCTTGGCCTGGCCTGCGGGATCAGGCTGAAACTGGCTCTTTGACATCCCTCGAGGAGTCCCAGATTTCGAGAGTGTGCAGGCCAGGCTGAAGGACCCCACTAGTATATGATCAGGGCCGGGGAGAGACGCCGGAGGTTGGCCAGCTGGGGAGGGACCGTTGAAGTGCTCCAGGGCGTGTCCAGCCCTTCTCGCTCAGTCCCTATCGGCTGGACCCCAGCAGCTAGCTAACCTACCGGTCAGAGCATCTGCCCCCTGGTGGTCAGTGCACGTCATAGCGACTAGTCGACCGGTTGACTGTCCCGTGATGGTCAGTGCACATCATAGCGAGCGGTTGAGCAGCTTTAGCATATCATTAGCATATTACGCTTTGACTGGTTGAACAGCCAACAAGATGACCGGACACTTAGCATATTAGGCTTTTATTATATAGGATAAAAAGTTTAATGGAGGAAAGAGTCTTTTCAACAGGCGGTGCTGAAGCAATTGAACACTCACCGGCAGAAAAATGAGCCTCGATCTAACCCTCAACACAGTTTATCTAAAAATTAATGCAAAATGGACCACAGATAAAAAATATAAAACTTGAACATTTTAGAAAAAAAATAGGAGAAAATCTTCAGGATCTTGGGCTATGCAGGGAATTCTTAGATTCAACACCAAAACCACAGTCCATACAAGGAAAAATGGATAAACTGGATTTCATCATCATAGAAACTTTTGTTCTGAGAAAGATCATGTTAAGACGGTGAAGACACAAGCTCCAGTCTCAGAGAAAATATTTGCAAACCACACATCTGACAAAGACTTGAATTTAGGTTATGAACATAACTATCAAAACTCAGCAGTAAAAACCAAAGGACCCGATTTGAAAACGGGCAAGAGACACTGGCAGACACTTCACTGCAGAGCATATACGGACGGAGAATAAGGACAGGAAAGGATACTGAGCGTCTTTAACCACCAGGAAATGCGAACCCAAACCACAGAGAGATTCACTGCGCATTTATCAAAAAGGCTAAAATAAAAAACAGTGACAACCCCAAATGCTGGTGGAGACGTGGATCACACACATTGCTGGCGGGAATGTAAATGGTACAGCCGCTCTGGGAGATGGTTTGGCAGCTTCTTAAAAATTCTAAAGTTGCAACTCCCGTATGACTTAGCAATTGGACCCCAAAGCAGAGAAATGAAATTTTATATTCACACAAAGGCCCGCACATGATGTTCCCAACAGCCTTATTTGTAATAGCCCCGAGACTGGGGACAACCCACAGGCCCTTCAGTGGGAGAACAGATAAACAGACTGTAGTCCACCCTGAAACACAACTCAGCAATAAAACGGACTGAACGATCGCGACACACAACCACCTGCACGAATTTCCAGAGAATGCTGCTGAGCGAAGGAAGCCAGTGGCAAAGTTACCTCCTGAATGACTGCATTCCCAGAACACTCTGGAAACGACAAGATGATAGAAATCGAGAACACATCGGGGATTGCCAGGGGATAAGGAGCTGGTGGGGAATGGAAGGAGCTTGGTGTGGCCGTAAGAGGGTGGCGTGAGGGACTGTGGGGTGGAGCATTCCGTGTCTGGCCTGCATCGGTGTCAGCCCGGCTGTGGTATCTCACTGTAGCTTGCAAAGATGTGACCCTGGTGGAAAAACGAGTAAAGGCTACATGGGCTCTGTCTGCAATTTTTTTTTTTTTTACAACTGTGTGAATCTTGAATTATTTTAACATAAAAAGTTTAATAAAACATTTTATAGAGAGAATGGAAGAAAAGAGTTAAGGAGGGATTTTCCTTTGGACTTTTGCGGTGTGATCCTTTGAGCATTGTGGGATTTTCATGCCTAAATGTAATTTCCAGCCCCAGGCCCCCCAAATTCCATACCCTGAGCCCAGATCAGGAAACGAGGCCTCCCTCCCACCTGGCTCATTGCAATTCCTGCAGCCGCCACCGCTTCCTCCCAGTGGATTCCAGCACTTACAAACAAACAAACTGTGATTTAATTTGTGTAAAGGACTCTGGACAGGACCCGCAGTGAGCGCTGCTTGTATGAGCTCTTGTTATTGTTGTTGTTATGACATCACTGAGTGTGCTGTCAGCCACAGGTGTTATCATGATAGCATTGGGGGTTCCCGACAGCCACAGGCATTACATCACTAGGGGTCACTGACAGCCCTTTCTTGCCTCCAGTGACTTCCCTGGTGAGTTCCTGTTCCCTGGGGGTGACAGGCTGAGTCCGGGGGCACCACCTCCAGAACCCTGCCTGCAATGTCTGGAATGTGCCCCTGGAGCCCTGAGAGCCCCACACGCCTGGACTTAGGGGCGACAGCAGTTTTCAATCACAAAGGTTAGTTATTCCCAATCATTGAGGCCAAACCACACTCCATCAGAAAAAAAACCCGACAGTATGTAGGACTCCCCGCCCCCTCTCTCTCCGCTGCTGCTGCATGGCATACATTTAAAAATGAATGCCCATTCAAGTAATGTTGCTTTGAGAATTTCTCAACAGCTTTAAGGATAACCAGCAATTCGGGGTGCACATGACTGGGTCTGTGGGGGTTCCTCTGGACCTGGACTTTTTGAGGAAATCGGGAGAATGGAAATGAGATTCTGAGAGACGGGAGAGCAGCACGGACTACGGGTGATGCGTACAGATGGAACCCAACTCAGCAAGAAAAAGGACTGAACTATCGCTACACTCAACCACCAGGATGAGTTGCAATTAAAATCCTGCAATGCTCAAAGGATCACGTGCCACTTGCATGTTCTCCGGAGGAAACTGCTCCTCGAGCACAGCTGGCCTATTATCTAGAGCAGTGGTTCTCAACCTTGGCTGCACATTAGAATCACCTGGGAATCTTTTTAAAATCCTGATTTCTGGGCCTCATCCTCCGGAAATTCTGTTTCTTTGTTACTAATGTTGTGGCCCCACCCCATAACAAAGAAACAGAATTTCCGGAGGATGAGGCCCAGAAATCAGGATTTTAAAAAGATTCCCAGGTGATTCTAATGTGCAGCCAAGGTTGAGAACCACTGATCTAGAGTGTCCTGGTGCCTGGGCCTACAGCAGCTGCAAGGGCACTGCTGCAAGCTCACTGTGATAGGCTCCTCAGCACCGATGGCTTTAAAGGCAAAACATTCGGACCATCAAAGGGTAGAGGTTTCCGTAGGTTCATCATCGGCCTCTTCAAGTCTGGGCTGCTGTTTACCTGGTCACACCTGGACTGACCTACATTAGATGCTGGGCGCTTGTCTGGCTGGCTACCCAGGTGACAGGCACCGATGGGGAAATCCTGGGGCTGGTGGAGCATCTCCTGTGAGACAAGACTCCCATTTAGGTCCAGGGCCATCGTAGAGGCTGGCCGAGGCTGGGTCCAGTTTTTAGGGTGCTGCCCAAACAGCCCAGCTTCCGGCCATGAATCTGCACTCAGTGGCCTCATGACCTGACCCTTGGAACAGACCCAAGGGGACTGGACTACCTAACCCCGGGAGAGGACTGTGGAGTTGCCTCTCGGGGTTCACGGGCAGGACAGAGTCCGTGGGGTGGCAGGGTGGCAGGATGGGCCGCCTCCCCGCGGTGTTTACGCAGCTGCTCTCAGTGCCCAGGGCAGAGTCTACGGAGCCTGCATTTCCCGATGCCCCGAGGCTGGGCCCTAACTCCGCCTTGAGCTGCAGTGGAGAGTTCAAGGAACCTGCCTCTGCCTCCCCCACCCCTTCCAGGAATTGTTTACTGTTTCATAGAAGCCCGAGTCTCCCCAGCACAGAATGACATGAGAATCTGCTTTAACTGAGCCACAGGACCACACAACCTACAATTCCTGCTCTAAACATTCGTTTACCATGATGCACTCACTCCGTCGCCCAGCCGCTGCCTAGCATATCGCTTCATCTCGTGCTGAACAGAACAATAACAACGGCCATCATTCTTTCCGTCCTCCGCACACCTGAGCGGGTTGGGGTGCCTCCCTGGGCAATAAAACGCAAACTTGGCCCTAGCTATCTGCTGGCCCCTAACCTGCGCACTGAGGGAAGACGCTCAGATGTCAGCACGGGCATTTGAACCCCACGCCTGTGAGTCCCCAGTGGTGCGATGAACAAGACCTGAGGGCATGTGTGAGGTGCCTTGAGGTTCCCCACTGGCCCCATCTCTCGTGCTATGAGGGCAGCTGTGGCCCATCCATGTTAATAGGATGTGCGGAGCCGAGCTGTTTCGCCTGATCAGTCTCACCCCGAGCAATGGCGTGTGCCGCTGAGCATCCTCCAGGAAGCATGTACGTAACAGATACTCTCCCAAGGCCTTCAAAACAAGACACTGCAAACCCTCACCTTACTTTGCATGACAGAAAACAACCCACAATGCTTGGCTCCGAAAGGACAGGCTCCCCGAAAGCCCTGATTGGGGGGTGCAGTATTTCTGTTCTTTCCAGGGCTCTGCCTAGGAAGGGCCGGGAGGGGGACTCCCCGTTTGCCTCTCTCCACTCCTTCTTGGGGTGTCACTCCCTCTTCCAGGGAAACAAGAGGGGTGCACTCACCTGTTCCATGCCTGCTCTCCTGGCCCCGCCGGCCGGTGGAGGATGTCCTGGCCCAGGGTGCAGTCATTGGCAACTCACTGTTTATGAACGCCATAAACTAGATGTGCGGAATGAGGACTGTTCCTTTATAACCCAGGAACACAATAAAGTTATATGGTCAACAGTGACCTCCCCTCGCTTCTTAAAGGCACAGGAGCCCTTTCCAGGGTCTGTCCTACCAAGAAGTCACTCATGTTTATCAGCAGCCAAAGGTTCAGATGTCCCAGATAACTAGACACTGTCAGTTGTTCTGATGTAACGAAGAAAGCAAAGCAGACGGAAGGACCCCGATGAGCAGATTGGGAAATTTGGAGGATGTTTCGCACCTGTCTGGGCTGCTCCTCGCTGGAGAGGGGACCTTCATGCTCTGCCCAGTTTCAGTTGGATTTCAAAAGTCTGGGTGCGATGCTCCCCGTGCCCTCCTCTCCTCCGCAGGCTGTGTGCCAGCGGAAGAATGCCTGGAAGGGGCGCGGCCTCTGGGACAGCACATTTTCCTTTACTGCTGTTCAGACTGCGACAACCACACAATCTTTATTGGGGTTTTATGTTCCAGGCACTGTTCCTAGTGATTTGCATACGTTGATCATTTAATTCTCCTAATCACCCTAAGTGGCTGCGTGATCTAGAGACAAGGCCAAATCACAACACGGCCAAGTCACGTTCCCATTTAGGGCTGCAAAGGTGGGGCAGTGGCACTCTGACCCTGGAAAGGTCTTCCACACGCACACGTCCCCCCCCCCCGCCCCCCTGCCTCTGAACTAGCCCCTCCGCCCATGTGCCATGAAGTCAACTTCGAGGGAGAAGGACGAGGGGACGACATTCTCTGGAGAATGCCCTCCGATGAATTTGAGCTTGAGAACGAGCAGCTGACGGTGCCTGCTGGCCGGACTTTGTCCGCTCCCTGATAACCAGTGCGATAAGGCACCCCGTGGGAAAGTTTAATTGTGGTGAAGTCAAAGGGGGTGAACTCTAGTTCATCATGTCTGGGTTCTGACAGTGCGTCCAATGGCCCCACGAGACTAGTTTCAGGAAGAATTCTGTCAGGGTAAACTCTGATCCAATAAACTATTATGGTGCCAATGACAGGACTTCTGCTAAAACCTATAAAAAGACTGAGCCTTTTTTGCAGACCAAAGGTCTTACTCCATCTGTGGACTTTACCGTGTTGCACACGATTGTAGAGGCTGCAGCAAGATAAACTTAAAAACAAACCCGAAAATGACACAGACATTGAAATCAGCAGGTCGAGCCTTTCATGCCTCGATTGTAAGCATGTCCAAGGGGGTGGCAAGGATGACTGCTCCCTTTCATTTTCCTTTAACGATACTGGAGGTTCAACTAGTTCAAGGCAAGGAACAGAAATAAAAAAGGTTGGGATGCAAGAAGTAAAACTGTCCTCATTATCAGAAGATACCATCGTCTCTATGGAAAACCCTCAGAATCTATAAAATAAGCACCAGAACTAGTGAATGAATGTCAGAAGGCACCAGGCCAACATATAAAAATCTGTTATATTTTTTATAAACTAGCAGCAAACAAATGGGAAGTTAAATTAAGAGCCTATTAACAATAACACCAGAAAACAGAAAATGCCGAGGAATAGATTTAACAAAAGGTATGCAAGACTCCCGTCCTGAAAGCTGCAGAACTTGGCTGAGTGGAGGGACGTATCATGTTCATGGATCGGAAGACTCCGTGTTGTTCAGATGTTGTTATTCCCAAATTAATTAAATTATAGCAATGTATCGAATGCAATCCCAATCAAAGTCATTTTATTTTATTTTAAAATATATTTTCATTGATTTCAGAGAGTGAGAGAGATAGAAACATCAATGATGAGAGAGAATCATTGCTTGGTTGCCTCCTGCACACCCCACACTGGGGATTGAGCCTGCAACCTGGGCATGTGCCCGGACTGGGAATCGAACCGTGACCTCCTAATTCATAGGTCAACGCTCAACCACTGAGCCACGCCAGGCTGGGCCCAATCAAAGTCATTTTAGAATTAAGAATTAACTTGTCAATTTATTCTAAACTTTGTAGGGAAAAGGGCCCATATAACCAAAGCAACTGAAAAGGAAGCACAAAGGTGGAAAACTACCTGATTACAAGCCCTGGTGACGAAGCCAGTGTGGGAGTGGTGTCAGCACAGACAAATAGTTCAGAGTCCACAAAGACCCTCACATAGAGAGACATAATTTTCAACAAAGGTGTCAGTGGGAAAGGAAAGTCTTTTTAATAAGTGGAGTTGTAACAACTGGATATGTCAGAAAAAAAAAAGACTGTCAACCCCTACCTCACACCACACATAAAATTAACTTAAAATGGCCCAGCGGCATGGCTCAGTGGTTGAGCGTCGACCTAGGAGATCATGGTTTGATTTCAGGTCAGCGCACATGTTTAGGTTGCGAGCTCAATCCCCAGTGTGGGGTGTGCAGGAGGCAGCCGATCAATGATCCTCTCTCATCATTGATGTTTCTATCTCTCTTTCCCTCTCCCTTCCTCTCTGAAATCAATAATATATTTTTTAAAATTAACTTAAAATGAATCATAGATGACAATATAGCAGCTATAAGTCTAAATCTCCTAAAAATTGATCTTCATGACCCTAGGGTAGAAAAGGGGCTCTTGGAGAAGACACAGAAAATACAAAACAAAAGAGAAACTTGTTAAATTAGACTTCATCAAATTAAAAACGCCAGCAAATGTCCTCATTAAGAAAATGAACAAGGTACATCACAAACTGAGAAACCCATTTGCCAAACATATATCTGACCAATGAAATATATCCAAAATATACAGAATTTCCTACAAACCAGTGATAAAAAGACAATCCAAGCCACTTTAAACAATGAGCCAAATACTTAGAACAGACACTTCCCAAAGTGGGATATTCGAGTAGCCAATAAGCACCTTAAAATCATGCCGAACAACCACTGTTACCCAAAGAAATGCACACTGAGGCCATAATGCAGTATTTCTCCATGCCTACTTGAACGTCTCAAGTGAAAACCACCGAGCACGCCTGGAGCCGGGCTGGCTGTGGGACGACTCGATCACCCACACGCTGCTGGCGGGAGTGTGGGACGGTGCGTCCCTCGGGGAGACGGTGTGGCAGTTTCTTATTAAGTTAGACACACTGTCATGGAACCAGCAGCATCCCTCCCAGGTGTCACCCAAGATAACGGACATGTCTGCAATCAGACTCGTGCAATGCTTAGGTAGCTTAACCCCAAGCTGGAAATTACCCCAACGTCCATCAGCAGGAGAGTTTAAGAAACAGCTATGGATGTTCACACGATGGCGGACTACTCAGCAACACAGACGTTAATAAGCGAATGCCCGGATCTTAGAAACCTGAGGCTGAGAGGAGGAACCCGCTCACAGAGGGTGAAACTCACGCAATCAGGAGGAGGAGGAAGGAACCTGTGGTGGTGGTGTGAGCAGGCTGTCTAGAAGAGTGGCACCAGGAACTTTTCTGGGGTGACGGGAATGCCTTTTGTCTTGGTGGGGGGCCCACTTACCCACGTGTGTACATGTAAAAATATTATATATTTTAAATATATTTTTTATTGATTTCAGAGAGGAAGGGATAGGGAGAGAGATAGAAACATCAATGACGAGAGAGAATAATTGATCGGTTGCCCCCTACTGAAGACTGAGCCAGCAACTGGGGCATGTGCCCTGACCGGGAATCAAACCGTGACCTCCTGGTTCATAGGTCAATGCTCAACCACTGAGCCACACTGGCCAGGCCAGGCATATGTACTTTTATTGGAGCCCATCAACCTGGCATTTCCCGTCTGTGTGTCTCACCGCAGTTACATGGGACGCGGACGTGTGTGGGTTCTGCCTGGTCCCGGAAAGGCCTGGAGGCAGGGAGCCCTGGGAACGTTTGCTCCCTTGAGGTGCTTGCAGCGCTGGCCAGAGGTCACCGTCTTTACTACACTGGGTTCTACATTCATGACACATGGATCCGGTGTTCCTGCTGGCCACCCACGCTGTGACAATGATGCTGTCTTTGTCTACAAGGCCACCCCAGCGGGGCACGGACCACAAGCCCACAAAGCTGCAGGAAGCAGAGGTGGAGTGAGCCAGCCCTCCAGGCGTCGCGGGAGAGTGGTTCGTGCTCATCTTATACACTGCGCTCTTGTTGTTTAAAAAATAATGCAAATCAGAATGACTAAGGCTGTGATTATAAAGCTGTTTGCAATGAAATTGCACTAAAAATAGAAAACGTTATTAAGAAGCTGTATTATTTCTCACAAACAACATGTGTGTGCTCAAATTTCAAGCATTATCTTCACGTGCAAGTGAGAATGGAGCCAGCGGGACAAGTGTGGTTTTAGCTGTGGGAGGCATTCCGGTTCTATTAAGACCCAGCAGGTCCGGAGAGACAGAACGGCTAGCCGTTCAAACATGCCCTCTAGGCCATTTAAAGAGAGAGCCCCCATTTACGGAGCACTTCCCGAGGGGCAGGCACTGTGCTAAGCATTCTGCATAAATTACTGCCTTCATCCTCTTAGGAACCACGGAGGCGTGTATCCCAGTTCCCATTCTGTGGGGAAATGGAAGCGCAGTGGGGTTAGGGGCTTTCCATTTCACCCACTGACAAGTGAGGAGGGCAGAGGGATGGCCCTTTGTTCTTATCCTCCCAGCCCACCCCCAACCCCCGGCCCTTAGGTTGGGTCCCTCAAAAGCTGACTGGAGACAGGAGCTGGGTGCCGGTAGTGTATTTGGAGGTGATCCCAGGAAGCCCTTGGAGGACACAGGGATTGAGACAAAGAAGGAAGGAAAGCCCGTTAGGGGGAGTCAGTGAGAGGGTCACCCCCGAGGCAGCTGCCACTCGTGGCTCTGGGATCCCTTTGAGCAACTGCACAGATGACACTGGAGAACAGACTGTCCCACCCCCGGTAAGGGGGTGCCTCAGCTCCCTCTGTCGCCAGGAGGACTGTCCTGGGCGGAAGCAGAGAGGAAGCCACAGGCAGGCGGGACTCATCTTGGCACCTTGAGAAGAAAGGCTCTTTATTGTCCTTCACTCAAAACCTCATGCCGCTGAGATATTAATATGGCTCTTTGTGCTCTGCAGTGCAGTTTGTTGTCAAACCTCGGTGGCTCCTAAGATCCCAGGTTTGGGAGGGACTGAAATTCCCAGTCCACTGTCCCCCTCCTCACTCAGCCACCTGCTGGGCACCCTATGAGGACGTGAAAACCCAGCCCTTCACCCCAAGTCCTGTGGGAGGCAGAGCTCGGATCTCAAGACAGCCAGTTCTACCCACACTGGCTCTGGCTTTTGTCAAGTTCTTTCCCTGAAGGAGCCTCTACTCCATCTCTCATTGGTGCTAGTTGGGCTCCTAAGTTACACAGAATCCCCCATATTCTGCCTCCACTGGCAGTCATGTGACTCTCTGAGCATGGACTTCCTTCCCCAAGCTCATCTCTGTTGCATCCACCCCTCACTCAGGGCTTCCTTGTCCCTGGTCCTGTGTCTGGATGGCGTCAAGTTGCCAATGTCCTTCTTCCTTCTCCTGGAATTCTGTCCATGAGTCTCAGGGCTCAATCCTTAGTCCCTCCTGCTTTGGGGAGCTCATCTCGCCCATGGCTACAAACATGTCACTCCCCCATGTCACATCCCTATCTGAGGGGGAGCTCTAGGCTCCTCTCGAGGAATCTAACTCAACACTGATGTCCAACAGCCAAACCACACCCAATGCATCCAAAACTGAGCTCCTCTCTCCTCCCTGTACCTGCGCACCTCAGCTCCCGTCCTATGGGGGAGGGGTGCCATTCCACCCTTTCATGGCTCAGGCTGGACCCTGGAGGCTTCTTCTTCTTCTTCTTTTTTTAAAATATATTTTATTGATTTTTTACAGAGAGGAAGGGAGAGAGATAGAGAGTTAGAAACATCGATGAGAGAGAAACATCGATCAGCTGCCTCCTGCACATCTCCTACTGGGAATGTGCCCGCAACCCAGGTACACGCCCTTGACCGGAATCGAACCCGGGACCTTTCAGTACGCAGACCGACACTCTATCCACTGAGTCAAACCGTTTCGGCTGGAGGCTTCTTTGACCTCTTCTGTTCCTATCCCACTTCCACTCAGGAAATCACCTGACTCCTCCTTCAGAACATGCCAGAATCTGACCACTCCTCAACACCTCCACTTGCCCCCTCCTCCTAATGCAGTGGCCTCTGCATGGTCCTTCAGGTCCCACGTGATCTGCCCCCAGCATCCCTCCACCTCATATCCAAATGTCTGAGCTCCAAATAGCCAGAGTGGAGAAGGCTCGGTGGCCAGCCAGGAGTCAGCGAGGACCGCAGAGGGACCACGCCTTAGCAGTAGGACTGAACTGTGCCTGGAGCCAGGGTCCTCTGCAACCGTCCTAGCAAACCTTAAAACCGGTCTCAAAGGCACCAGACAGACGTGCGCGTCACTTAACTGCCTGCCCGACAGGGCCCACGCTCTTTAAGGAGAGAAACAAAGTCCAATCAACAATATAACAAAAAATGCAAACACGGATCTATGCAAAGGAATGAAGAAAAAACATCACTGACTACAGAAAGCAAAAAAGGGTAACAGTGTATTAAGAGTTTCCCCGTGGAAATAGAAGTGAAATGAATGACAAATAGCACAAAGAATGAGGTGGGAGAAGCAAAAGCACAGTTGTGAGATGCTGACACTGCTGAGAAGGGGTGTAATAATATGATTTAAAGACTGTGATAAGTTGATGATACATGTTGTGAAACCAAGAGCAACCTCAAAGAAATTCAATAAAGAAGCAAAGAGCATAAACCGAGAGTGGAGAAAAAATGGAATTAAAAAATGCTCTCTATGCAAAAGATGTAGGAAAAGATAGAAAAAATGTCAAGAAGGATTGAATGAGACAAGTAGAAAATGAGTATCAAGGTAGTAGATTTAAATCCAACCATATCCATAATCACATATAATGTGAATGGTTTAAAAATGCCACTTGAAAACTGAAATTGCCAGTATTGATAAAAGCTGCCTGTAAGAAATCCACTTCAAATATAAGGACACAGATATATTAAAAGTAATAAGATGGAAACGAATATAACCATGAGCATTGCGCATAAGAAAGCTGCAGTGGCTATATTAATAGGAGATAAAGAAGACTTTAAAGCAAAAAATAGTCCCAAGGATAAAGGGACGATTTCATATGGATAAAGAGGTAGATACATCAAGAAGACACAACAATCCTAAATAAGTACGTACCTAATAACAGAAATTGAAACGGTATGAAGCCAAAACTAAGAGAACTGAGAGAAGAAATAAATGTATCCACAATATAGTGGGTATTTCAATCTCATCTTTCATCAATCAGTAGAACAAGTAGACAAAAAAATAGTAAAGGTATAAGAACCTTGAACTACACTATCAACTAACTTGACCTAATTGACATTTCTAGATTATTCCACCCAAGAACAGCAGAATATACATTCTTTTCAGGAGTACCTGGAACAGTCACCAAGGTACACCATTTATCTCAATAAATTTAAAAAAGACTGAAGTTACACAGGGTTTACTTTGGATCAGAATAGAATTAATAGAAATCAACAGCAGAAAGATAGTTGGAAAATATCCAAGTATTTGAAAATTACATAATATACTCCTAAATAACACATGGACCAGAGAAGGAACCACAAGGTAAATTAGAAAATATTTTGAGCTGAATAAAATTGAAAACACAACAAACCAAAATGTATGAGATATAGCTAAAGTATGTGTAGAGGGAACTCCCTAGCTTTTAATCATTATAAAAAAGGAGAAAGATTTAAAATCAATGATCTAAGCTTCCACCTTTATTAGATAGAAAAAGAAGAGCAAATTAGACCTGGAGCTAAAGAGGAGAAATCAATGAAATAGGAGACAAACAGAGGAAGCCAATGAAACTCAAAGCTGGGTCTTTATAAAAAATCAATAAAACCTAGTATAAATCTCTAGTTGGATTGATTAACTAAAAAAGGGAGATGCTATAAATTACTAATATCTTGGATGAAACTGAGGATTTCGCTATCATCCTATGGACATAAAAAGGATCACAAGGACATATTTCAAACTACATCATGCCAATAAATTCTTAGAGGAAATGAACACCACCTCTTCAAATGAATTCCCAAATAAGTACAAACCCTTAATCTACTAATCTAGTTAAGAAATCAAACTAATGCCCTAACTGCTTTGGCTCAGTGGATAGATCGTCAGCCTGCGGACTCAAGGGTCCCAGGTTCGAGTCCAGTCAAGGGCATGTGCCTTGGTTGTGGGCACATCCCCAGTAGGGAGTGTGCAGGAGGCAGCTGATCGATGTTTCTCTCTCAACGATGTTTCTAACTCTCTATCCCTCTCCCTTCCTCTCTGTAAAAAAATCAATAAAATACATTAAAAAAATAAAAATTATAAAAAAAGAAAAGAAATCGAACTCATAATTTAAAACCTTCCCACAAGGAAACTCCAAGCACAGATGGATTCACTGAGGATTCTACAAGCACTTAAGATAGAAACAAGGCCGACTCTATACAAACCCTCCCAGAAAAATCACATCGAGGCCCCGGAAGCCTTCCTAACTCATTTTATGAGGTTAGATGAACATATAATAACAAAGCTAGGACCAATATCCCTCCTAAACTTCACAAAATATTTGCAAATTGAATGCAAAAAATATACCATGGCCAAATAGAGTTTGTACTAGGAATGCAAGATTAGTTTAACAATTTAGAATCAATCAGTAAAATTCGCCATGAACAGGACGGAGAAATAAAACATGAACCTCTCAACAGAGGCAGAAAAAGCATTTGACAAAATTCAACACCAATTTATAATGAAAACTCTGAACAAATTAGGAATAGAAAGAAAAACCCCTGATAAAGGATATCTAAAGAAAATTGCAGCTAACATCATAATTGATGGTGAAAGACTCCACACATTCCATGATTGATAACAAAGCAAGAATCTATACTCTCACATATTGTACTGGATCTCCTAGCTAGTACAATAAGGCAAGAAAAAGCAACAAAAAGCATCTAGATTTAAAAGCAAGAAGCAATTCTCTCTTGGAAAATCTACAAAAAGGTATTGGACTGAATAAGTGATAGTTTAGCGAGGTCAATAAACAATAGCAATTATATTTCTATAAAATAAAAACAATTAGAAATGAAAAAATGCAACAAATCTATTGACAATAGCATGACAATAGAAAATACTTAGTAACAAATATATCAAAATGTATTTAAGAACTTTTCCCTGACAACTATAGTAACACATTATAGAGAAACATTAAAAGAAACCTAAATGAGAGATATTTCATATGCATGAATCTGAAGGCTGAACATTATGACAGTAATTCTTCTCCAAATTTTCTATATATTTAATACAATTTCCATCAAAATCCCAGTAGACTTTTTTTTTGGTACCAATTGACAGACTGATTCTAAAATTTATTTGAAAATAAAAGGAACCTAGAATAAGCAACATGTTTTTGAAAAAGAAGAGAAATCCCTTGGACTCGCTTTTCTTTTTTATTTTTATTTTTATTTTTATTGATTTCTTACAGAGAGGAAGGGAGAGGGATAGAGAGTTAGAAACATCGATGAGAGAGAAACATCGATCAGCTGCCTCCTGCACATCTCCCACTGGGGATGTGTCCGCAACCCAGGTACATGCCCTTGACCGGAATCGAACCTGGGACCTTTCAGTCCGCAGGCCGACGCTCTATCCACTGAGCCAAACCGGTTTCGGCAGGACTCGCATTTCTTGAATTCAAGACTTATTAAAAATTTACAGGCCAAACCCTAACAAAACATATACTTAACCATATGATCCAGAAATCTCATTCAATTCCATAGACATGAAAATATAGCCCAGCCGGTGTGGCTCAGTGACTGAGCATCGACTTATGAACCAAGAGGTCATAGTTCGATTCCCGTTGAGGGCACATGCCTGGGTTGCAGGCTCGATCCCCAGTGTGGGGTGTGCAGGAGACAACCAATCAATGATTATCTCTCATCATTGATGTTTCTGCCTTTCTCTCTCCCTTTCCCTTCCTCTCTGAAATCAATAAAAACATATTTAAAAAAAAGAAATGAAAATATACATCCCTACATATATACTCACAGCAGCCCTATTCATAAAGCCCCAAACTAGAGACAGCTCAGAGACCCCTTAGCACGTGACCAGATAAACCAGCTGTGGTCCTTCCCACCATGGGGCACGATTCACCTATAAAAAGGACTGAACTACTGACACACTCAACACACGGGCACGTCTCAAAAACATTAGGTTGAGCCAAGAAGAGCACACGTATTATGTAATTTCTTTTACCTGATACTCTTGAAAAGACAGATCTCATCTTCGGTGTCAGAAAGCAGGCAGGTTGCTGACAGAGAGCAGGAGTAGAGCGAGGGGGTTCATGGGAGGGGGCACCTGAGAACTTTGCCAGGTGATGTAAATGTTCTGTGTCGTGGTTTTGGGGTAGTTACAGGGGTGTATACATTTTCCAAAGCTCATCAAGATCTACACTCCAACAGGACCGTTTTCTTATGCATACGGCCTACATAAGTGAGAGTGGCACGGTTCCGGGAGGAAATGGGATTTTAGTGAAACAGCACCACTGGCTGAGACACCCTGAGGCTGCAGGCTGCCCATGGCCCACCTCTGTGGCCCACAGTCTAAATGGGCAGGGCAGGCACGGATCTCAGGAGGACAAGAGGGGACTGTCGCTCAGTGTCCGCTAAGTCCCTGGGGAGAGAATGGCGGGGTGTCCCTGAGGAACTGTCATGGGCAGAGTAGAAGCCTCTCTCTGCAGTTATAAATGGCTTTAGATCCTGGAATAGTATGCGGCTTCAGATGCTAATGCATAACTAATACACATTCATCACAGGGTAGCCTGGAGCTCTCTTCTTTTTCTTTTAAT
Organism: Myotis lucifugus; assembly: GCF_000147115.1. Classification (NCBI taxonomy): domain Eukaryota; kingdom Metazoa; phylum Chordata; class Mammalia; order Chiroptera; family Vespertilionidae; genus Myotis; species Myotis lucifugus. The sequence continues at coordinate 203,643 of NW_005871568.1, read as the reverse complement.
ATTTAAAATGACAGCAGGGCCTTACCAGAGAGTTGCTTGAGGGCCACAGGTCTCACTTTGTAGGGAGTGCTGCAAGAGAAGACAGGTCACTGAGATGCTGCCAGAGACGGCCGGGCACACCTGGCCCCAGAGATAAGCGCTCAAGTGAATTAGAATTCACTGGATTAGTTGTTGTTGTTTTTTTTGAAAGTAGTTCTTGCCTGGCCCGGGTAGCTCAGTGGTTGAATGTTGACCTATGAACCAGGAGGTCACGGTTCGATTCCGGTCAGGGCACATGCCCCAGTTGCAGGCTTGATCCCCAGCAGGGGGTGTGCAGGAGGCAGCCAATCTACAGTTCTTTCTCATCACTGATGTTTTTATCTCTCTCTCTCCCTTCCTCTTTGAAATCAATAAAAATATATTTTAAAAAACAAAAGAAAGAAAGTACCTGTCTTACCACTGTTTGAATGGCTGGCTCTAGGAATACTGTGACAAGGCTGCTCTACACAGGTGTGGTGGGGTGGGGAGAGAGCCAGAGGCGCTGAAGACAGACGCCCCAGGGACCAGACTTGGGATGGGCTTAGGAAGAGACCCTCCCATCGCCACAGGATCCTGAACGGAGCCCAACTCTCCCTGAAGAGCCCACCTCAGCTGCGAATACGCACAGGGAACCCTCTCATGGGTGAACTGGGGAACGGGGAACCCCAAACTGGGAACTGAAGCAAAAGTGGGCGTGGGACTGGACTTGGAGACCGAATGTACCGAGCAGTCACAGGAACCTTCCAGGCTCTTGAGCCAGACGCCCGGGTTGAGTTTCTGGCCCCTCCAGGTTGGCTCCTTGGTCCTTAATCCTGACTCTGAATATACCATGGCCAAATAGAGTTTGGGTGCTCTCAGACCCAGGCAAGCTGCTGCCGGGACCCATCAGCTCCTGGCTCGGTCAAGGTCGAGCTGCCTCGCCATTCTCTTCCTCAACAACAAACTGCTGCAAACTACTCTTGGATAAACTGCCTTGAGCTTTCACTGCATTTGTCTTTTTTGGAAAACATTACTGCCTGGGTGCCCTCCTTGGTAGGAGGAGCCCGGCCGGGACGCAGGAGGCCTGTCCCCTAGGCTGAGGGGTGCCCGTATGCCACCTCACAGGCACACAGCCCTTCACCCACCAGAACTCGACGCCTGTGACGACTTGGATAACACAGGAAACCGGAGGAGCCCTTGTGCCAGGACACACGGGCTGCGTCCCTCTGGCCCCTCCTCTCTCCCTGTGCCCAGCCACAGGCCCCGTTTTCTTCTCATGCTATTTGAGCGTCTGTTTCTCTCTCCTGATGAGGATCTATCTGGCAGAAACAGAGGGGTAGCGTGGTCAAGAGGCAACAGCTTTGTCAGCCGGACACCCTGGCAGCCAGAATGGCCCCCGGTCGAGGAAGAAGCTCGGGACCAAGGTCCCTCTGAGCGTTATCCGAACAAGGTTGGGACGCGTCTCTTCTACTTGTTGGTCCTCAGGGGTCAGGGCTGCTAGGTGATCAAGCTCCCTTCTGACCAGCCCCCAGAGAGAGCGGGAGCCACGCAGCCACGGTTAATGAGAGCTTCCCCCTTGTGTCATCTGTCACAGGTTATTTAAAATGCGGTCTGGTCATCCTCTGACCTGGGGAAGGGAGGGACCCTCAGTGGGTCCTGGCCGTGGGAGGAGCAGGAATTCAGCACAGAAGAGGGCATGCTTTTGTGATGGGGCCCTCCTGTGCATGGGGCCATGGAGCTGCCCCCGACCCTCATCCCCCATGTGACAGCTATAGTATCTCCAGACATCACCAGAGGCCCTCTGCCCCCGCCCTGTGGAGAAGTGCTGCCAGAGCCAAGTACCAGACCAGAGATAACGCGTGACAGAGTCTGAACAGAGAAACTGTTTCAGCTGAATTCAGACAAAAATGTGGTTTCGCTCCATCAGAGACCAGCTTGCACTGACAAGGCACTGGTCTGAGTGAGAGACCACTTGTCTGGTGGACAAGCCAGGGTGACAGGTCACGTGTCGGCTTTCCTTCTGCAGCGAGCTCTGGTTAGGCTGGAGTCTGTGCTGAGATCTACAAGAATTTTGTTGACGTCTTTAGGGAGCCAATTAGCAACGTTCCTTCCGGGGAGCCCGGAGCCCATAATCAGGGGGCAGACGCTCCTGATGAGTGAAATTCAGGGAGGCTGATGGGTGCGGTGGGCGGGGGAGGCCTGGCTGGGGTCGGGGGAGCCTGCAGGGGAGGTCTCAGGTCACCTGCCATTCGGCAGCCGCGAGCCCTCCAGTTGCTGGGTGTGTGCGGGTCTGCCTGGTGCAGGCTTCTCCCGAAGGCTCAGACCAGCTGGCTCAGGCCAGATTCACACATGTCGCTTGGAGGGGGTGTTCAACGAGGAGCAGGAGACACAGACTGGGGTCCCAAGGGGCACCCCCACACCCAATCGAACTCCTGTTCCCCACAGAGAATGCAGTTTAAATTGCCTCGCCCAGCCCCTAGGACAGTGATGGCGAACTTTTTGAGCTCGGCGTGTCAGCATTTTGAAAAACCCTAACTTAACTCTGGTGCCGTGTCACATATAGAATTTTTTTTGATATTTGCAACCATAGTAAAACAAAGATTTATATTTTTGATATTTATTTTATATATTTAAATGCCATTTAACAAAGAAAAATCAACCAAAAAAATGAGTTCGCGTGTCTCCTCTGACACGCGTGTCATAGGTTCGCCATCACTGCTCTAGGATGAAGTGGGGGCCATCGGGGACTCTGCAGAGCACTGGGCAAAGGGGCTGATCAAAGATGGAGGGGCCCTGCTCAGAGTCCTCGTCCTTCCTTCCTCTTGCCACACACATATTTGTACTCATATTTGAAAATGTGTTCACCGCCAACCCCTCTCCTGTCCCTCCCCTCCGCACCCCTCCCCCGGCTGCCTCCCCTCCCCTGTGCAGAGAGGAGTCCCCGGGACTTCATCAACACCAGGATTCGTCCCGATGGGAAAATGCCAACCGTCCCCCAGGGGCTCTGGTCAGGGAATGTCCTGCTCCCCTTCTGCAGGTGGACAGGGGAGTGGCTCCACTACTCGACACTCAGCCCCCTTGCCTCAGTTTGCCCATCTGTGAAATGATAATAACACCAGTCCCTGCTCACAGGGCTCCTGGCCCCCTTACAATTGTTACCATCTGGGTAAGGAACCAGCTGAACGAAGCCTCCTTCACCGGCCCTCCCACCCCCACCCTCCCATCTTTGCTTTACATTCAGATTTCTACAGCATTAAATCACAAAAACCACCACAGCGATCCTCGGGTGGGTGTGGGGAAGTGTCGGAGACACCGCGAGGACAGGGTCGGGCTAAGCCGCCAGCCGCTTACCTCTCGGAATTTGCGGGCATGGTGGGGTCGATGGAGACCATGGCGTCGTCCGTGGTCAGCAGGGAGATGGTCGTGTTCCTGGAAGACACGCCAAGCCGGCGCCTTCACGTGACGGCCTCACGGGGGCGCACCCTGGGATGGGCCTCGCGCGAGAGGGGAGCCCGGAGTCCCGAGAGCACGAGCGGACTTGTGCTTCGGACCTGGCGCCCCGGTTGTAAATAAAGCGGAATGGCCGAGTGATCCCACCTGCTTGGTAGACGTCACCGTCATTTAAAACGGGACTTGGGGAAAGTCTCACTTATTGAGTTGGAAGATTAAATAAAACGGGTGAAATGGGAATAAATGTTATATCGTTTGCCTTCCTACTTCATTCCTTTGGGAGTCCACGAATGGGCACGGATCTCTCGGACGAAACAGTTTTAAGTGAAAACGTGGAGTCTCCCTCCAACCTCTCCTGGGTCCTCCCGTGAGCGGCTGCCTGGGCCACGGTAGGTGAGCTGCCTGCTCTTCAGTTGTGTATTTTTAAAATCTGTGCAATGGGTGACACTCAAACCTCAGGGTTGGTCTAAAGCAGTGGTTCTCAACCTTGGCTGCACATTAGAATCACCTGGGAATCTTTTTAAAATCCTGATTTCTGGGCCCCATCCTCTGGAAATTCTGTTTCTTTGTTATGGGCTGGGGGCACAACATTAGTAACACAAAACAGAATTTCTGGAGGAGGAGGCCCAGAAATCAGGATTTTAAAAAGATTCCCAGGTGATTCTAATGTGCAGCCAAGGTTGAGAACCACTGGTCTAAAGAATAACATACAGTGGGGCCTTGACTTACAGGTGTTCCGACTAACGAGTTTTTTTGAGATACCAGCTGTCTTTCGGCGGATACAGAATTTCTGGAGGATGAGGCCCAGAAATCAGGATTTTAAAAAGATTCCCAGGTGATTCTAATGTGCAGCCAAGGTTGAGAACCACTGGTCTATAACACATATTTATTTCTTAGCACAGCACTTAACAAAAGATGCCCCAGCCGGTGGCTATTTTTGCTGCTACAAACTGCCTGCTGTTTGCTGTAATTCAGCTCCGAATCCCTTCCTCACCCGCCTGTGAAAGACTCCGTGGTCCTTCTCGCTCGCTCGCTCGCTCACCTTCCTGGACCCGGATCCTGACTTTAAAAGCAACTGCCGTGCCAAAGCTACTCCCAATCACTCTATAATAGAAAAGGTATGAGAGCAAATCCACTTGCTCTAGGACACTGTTGATTTGGGAAAACAGTTCTCATGGAATGCTGACGATTCTATAAGGTAGGCAACTGGTCTTTTCAACGCATTTCTGAAGTCAGTCTCTTCCCAGATATTGATCTGTGATGACCCGCCTGAGCTAGAGAAGGCACCTGCTGGACCGTTTGGGGATGGGAGAGGTGGGGGCGGGCAAAGCCAGACACAGCCACCCTCCTTCATCCTTCCTCCAAAAGCAGATGAGTCAATGGAGGAGAAAGGGAACTCTTGATGCTACTTTCTGCCTGATTCCGCCCAACGCTTTCCTCCGTGCAGACACGGGAGCCTGTGGCACCAGCGGGCCGGCTGTGGCCGAAACCGCCAGGGTTTCATTCACAGATTTGAAAGGGTTGCCCAGGTGGCCCTTCTGCCCCTCTCATCCCTCCCCCAGGGCGACTCCCCTCTTTCCCGGTCAAGGTGAACTGAAAGACACGGAGGCGGGGCAGAGACGCCCTCCGGCGGGCCGGCAGCACACTCACCGAGGCAGGCCGGTGGCGATGCAGAAGAGGTCCATGATGTCGCTGGAGTTGCAGTACTTGCTGAACACCACCTGCGGGACAGAGCGACAGGCCGTGAGGAGCGGCGGCGGGTCCACGCCGGCTTCAGAGTCCTGGAGCTTCCTCTCCGGCCCCAACCCGCAGGCTTATTTTAAAAAGAAAAAACGTAACCTTGGGCTCTGGAATGTTACACATAATACACATCATTCAGTGCATGGAGAGAGGTTGTGACTAATTTCATTCCTTTGCCACTGAAAAGAGTTGTAAAATCCAAAGCTACCTCCCACGTAAACGCCCCCGCAGGTGACAGGCGGCCACATGCCCACCCTCCGTGGAGCCTGACTCAGCGCAGATAACCTTGGTTTAGGGATGTCTCACTGCAGGGAGTCCCCAGTGACCTCATGAGGGCCATTATGTAAAAAAAAATAATACATAAATTTAAAGGTCCTTAGCTTTAAGAAAATTGCCTTTTAGAACTAAGGGCTGATGTATGACTAAATCAGGAAATCACAGTGAGAAGGGATGTGCCGTGAACCATGGTCCCCAGAGCACACCATCTGGGTGCCTGCCCACCCGGACGGGGGAGACCGAGTTGGCATCACGCCTTTTGTCCAAGGGGTCCCAGGTCCCTCCCTGGGCGACTTCAAGTCCACCCAGGGAGCTGTTCTCCAGGCCTGACAGCGCGTAGGGACAGTCCCCGCCGAAGCTCCACATCCATCACAAATGTTTCCCTGACCTGGGCCCTGCTTGCTCACAGCACGAGCTGGGCTGGGAGGGAAGCAAGCCTGAGTGGGTGGTGGCTTGTCAGTGCCTAGGGCACCACTTTCAGCTAAGCTCAGTTTGCATCGTCCTTTATTAGACACAGTTAACTATAAAGAGCAGGTGTTTCCCCCACAAACTTAGCCCTTCTGTGACCAACACCAGGTTGTGTGTGCTGACGGCCTGGCAACACTGTGACAAGGCCACTGTCAGTGACGGTGCCATTGGCCTGCACTGCCCACCCTGCAGCCGCTGTCCTGGCTCAGGCCTGGACCCTGGCACTGACCTGTTTCTAGATCCAATTGGGCCACAGAAGGTCCACCTCCTCCCCTGGGCACGTGAGGTTCTAGGGTTTGTCTGTTCTAGCTGAGTCCTTGCCAAGTTCCTATCCCCAGCCTCCACTCCAGGCCCGAGCGTCCCCACTCCGGACCCTCCCCTCTGGCTTCCTCCTCCGCTTCCCATATTCCCTCTCCCTGTTCCTGGCCATCAGGACTCACTGGCAGCTGCACCTCTTGGCCTCTGGACCCGACACCCCTGCAGAGAAGTCTTGCCTTTGACCGTGTGTCAGGTCCATGTTTTCATGGCAGCGCATCCCCAGCGGCCCTGGCCACTCACCCACTGGCACGGGGATATTTCTACTTCCCCCTCTTGGACCTCTGTCATGTTCATTTCCATCGCTGGGCAGAAGTCCTGGGTGCTGGCGGGTGGGGTGGCACTGCCCGGCTCAGGAGCACCACCTGCTGTAGTTCTCCAAGGCAGGCGTGACGCCTTTATAAAGATCCCCGCCCCTGGGCGCATGTGCGCAGACACCACACGTCTAGTCGGGATCCCGTCCCAGCCCCTCGGAGCTCATGGGGTGGGGACGATCTCGGGGTTCTCTCCAGTCTCGTCTGGCCAGACAGCTTCCGATCACGGCGTCTGAGGACTTGACTAGAGGAGTCATGTCAACGACAGCACCTCCGAAGGCGAGGGGCCGCAGCTCTTACGACAGGGGGTCTCCCTGACTTTGCCAAGAGCACCCGCCCCACAAAGGGGACTCCCCGTGTAGCAGTTGGGGTGAGGTGGGGTCCCGGCTGCCCCGTGGCCCTCGAGGCTCCCTCGCCTCTTATCTCTGTGACTTGAGCAAACTACTCAGCTTCTCTGTGCTCCCATTTCATCTTCTGTAAAACAGGCAACCCAGGTCACGGTCACCGCAGCGGGTGTTCTACTCAGACACCTGCTGAGGCTCCGCGATCAGCTGGAGTCCAGTTTGTGGCTTCACCGCGGGACCGACGGCCTCAGAGCCCCAGAGGACAGGACCCCGGGGACCGGCGTCAGACGGCCTCATACAGACGACGTTCGTACCGTTCCTGTGGGCCGACTGGGAGTTCAGTTCAACAACAGACAACTGATGAGATGGCTCACCCGAGACCCAGCGGAAGCAGCACGACGGACACGGTGCTGTGCTTGTCGGCCGCGCTGTAGATGTTTTCACGTTTCATTTTCCGGATGGACAGGGAAGCTCTTTCTCCTCCGAAGCTATATGTCACTCTCAACAACCTAACAGCTCCTTTTGTGAAGCGAAATGAGACATTTTCACATGCTCTCTGGGTTTTACTGCCTGCCCTCCCCTAATTCAGAAACTTTTATAAGTTTTTGCTTTTCATGGCAAAGCTGTTATCTGCAAAGTCTCCATGAGCACACATTCTCCTTCTTACCAGGCTGCACTTGGGGACATCGGTCTTGCTCGTTTACTCAGGGGTGACAGACTCTTGCGAGGAGCCGAGTGTGACCAGGAGGAGTTGGTGCTTGCGGAGCCCTCCTCGGGGACTGACCTGGTCCCTGGCCCCCAGGCTCCTGCCTTCCAGGTGGGGAGAGAGGCCTCACCTACTGGCGGCACAGGGGCTTTGGGATATTCTGGGGAGCTTGACAAGAAACGAGTTCCCCCAATTTGTAAGAGTTTTGTGCGCTGGCCTTCCTTGCCTCGGGACAGCAAATAATGGAAGCGCTGACAAGCCCAATTATGAAGTCTTTCGGCAAAGCAAACACAGAAGGCCCATCTGGCAGGCTGGCCCGCTTGCCCTGCACAGAACAGCCAAACCCCGTGAGGCCGGCCTTATCCTGCGATCCAGAATCATCTTTCCTTCAGGTCACTTCTGCCAACCGGCGGGGAAGTCTGGAGTAGGAAGAGTCCAGGGGGTGTCTCCAGGGGTAAAGCACACTGTGTCCATTGGCAAATACATTTCAATATTCTGCATATAAACGCGTGGGTCTTTGGCCCTGGCTGGGCAGTGGTTAGAGCCTCGGCCTTCAGACCATACCTCAGTGGCAGGTTCGATCCCTGATCCCGGTTGGGCGCATGTGGGAGGTAAGCAGTCCATGTTTCTCTCTCTCTACCCCTCCTTCCTCCCTCCTACTCTTTCTCTAAAGATCAATGGGAAAAATATCCTCAGGTGAGGGTTAAAAAAATAAAAATAAATGCATGGTTCTTTGATTTCTCTTTTTGAACATCTTACCAGTTCCCTTGTTCAACTAATGCATTAGATAAAAATCTTTGATGTGTATTACATTATGTCTTTGTGAGAGTTGTGCCTTTGCCTTACTTATTTAGTGAGTTAATGAGCCTTCAGCAGGGCCAGGGCAGGTGAGAGGCAGGGTGAAGCAGCAGGTGCGCCCTGTGTCGGATGGGCTGGGAAAGCAGCATCTTACCGTCTCTCCAGGTGTCAGAGAATGTGGCGAGCCGGCACGGCCATGGCATACTCAGCCCCAGGGCGCCATATGTGCCGAGCCAGCTCAGCCAGGTTCGGTGAGCCTGAGAGGGGGCGGTGAAGGATTGAGAAAAGACAGACAAGAGAAAAAAGCTGGGCCTGGGTGGGATGCTGTCCTCTGTGACAGCGCCACAGGCTACTAGCTGTGTCTTTATTTTATAGCCAGATTCCACGAGGCAAAGTAAGGGTGTGGTCAAGAAGTTTACAACATTCTCGTGCGTTTCAATCCTACTTAATTACATGCATCTGAACTCTATCAAGCCCACATCACTCAGGCACGTGGGGCCACGTGTTCGGACCATAGGTTCAAGCTTACAAGTACATACAGCCTTTGTCTATAATTGTGCTGGCAGGGCTTTGCCCTCCAAGCTGGGACTTGCACGTGGCTTTGCCATGAGAAGACTGTGCCCTCTCATTAGTCTGAGGGTTGAACCTGTTCAAAAACTGTAGCCTCGCCCCACAAGAGAAGCTCCGGCCTAGACCAGGTGTTGCTGCTGTGGGAACCAGCCCCATAGCACACGTGCTTGGGTGGCCTGGGAGACACCCCACCCCCCGGGGCAGCCTTGTCAGGAGGGCACAAGGCTTTTTGTTCACACGTTGGATCATTTTGCAAATCCTTTATCCTTTATCCAGAAACAAAGAGCACCAACAAAAAAGGTTTTTTTTTTGATAAAACGAAATTTAAAAATGAGATATGGAGGCAGTAAGATTAACGGAAAAAATAAAGATCTGGTACTGCTGTCCAACTTGAGGCAAATCAGGGCCAACGTTCACGAATGAGCACAGCAGGTCACCCCAAACTCTTCTGTGGTTTGATTGGCAGCCCGTGATATTAAAACAAGACCAGAGAAGTAAACGAGAAGGCAGAGGTCTCTCGTACCCGGATATTAATCTTCCCTCGTATTTACTAGTAGCTGGGCCTTGAATGTCAGGGGAACTTCGGAAGCTCCCACTGCCTGCATCACAGAATGACTGACACTCGCCGAGCGTGAGCCACAGGCAAGCCCTGTGCTCAGGGATCTCCACATGGGGACTGAGGCACACGGAGACACGCGAGGCTCCCACAGGCCCAGCCCATGAGTGGCAGTCAGGATCCCAGGCCACCGTTGTTCAGTGCTCACACCTGAACACCACACCCACGGCACCAGGTCTTTGTCTTTTGACGTCTACACTCAAACCAGCCGCGAGCAGTGGTGCTGTGGCAGGAGCCGTGGGTCCAGTGCTTGTCCCAGTTTGTCCTTCTGTTTCACCCTACCCTGACCCATGGGCAAGGCCATAACCATTTGGAGCCTCAGTTTGCCAATCTGTAAATGGGGCCGATCAAATCAGCTCTGCCTGCCTCTCAGGACCGTGATGAGAAATACGTGAGGGAACGCGTTTGAAAGCAATCACTCGGAACACCTGCGGCTCGAACACAATGTCATACCAGCCCAGGTGCCCATGGATCGCCCGGTCCCTGCTGGCTCCAATGCCCTGATCTGGACTCAGGTCTTCAGGGGTCTCCGAATTGCCAGATGCATCCAGAACAACATCTGGCCACATTTCGTTTGGGACCCAATTTGATTTTAGTAGGAATTCAATCTGCAGAATCTCCAGAATGTGAGGAAGGAGCGTCCAATCCGCTCCTGTGCTTCTTGGCGGGGGTGGGAGGGGGAGGGCTGCCTTTGACTCTGGAGAGTCAGGATCGGAGGCCTGGGAGCCTCGACCTGAGCTGCACGCTCACGGCCGGATGATCCTCTGCTTTGTCGGGACTGATCAACAGCCAATCAAGACAAGGAAGGAGGTAAGTGTCAGTGGAGCACACACAGGTTGGCTGGACCTTCTGGCCCAGCTCAGGGTTGGGACTGGCCCATCGGTGTTGCACAGCCCAGCAGGTGGGGCCTTGTGCTCTGGTGAGGACTGTACCGTTGGCTGGGTGGGCACCGTTCTGACAGAGGCCCTCTGAGCCTGTCCTTACAGGTGGGGACTTAGGAGTGAGACCCAGGGGACTGCAGCGGCCAGCCCATTACCGTCACAGCCTGGGGTGCCTCGACCAATGGGCTGTCCAGCTCACTCCCTACAGCCCGGGCTCCTGGTGACCCTGCCGCACCCCAATGACCGGCCATTACCCTTTCCTCACCAGAACGTTTGCTAAGTAATCTGGAGCTGGTGGCAACTGGGGTGAGTGCAGGGTCACGGGGAGTCTGTCCTCAGCTGACCACACGAGCCACCCAGATGAATAAGGAGGAGCAGTCCCTGAAGAAGGACAAGAGGGAGGCGCCGGTCACAGAGGGCAGAGAGAGGGAAGCAGAGAGCCCAGGACCCCCCGGTTTCCTGGCACCCTGGATCCTGGGGCTCTTTCTGGGGACCAGCAAGGTCATTACAGAAGCTCGATGAGCTCCCTCCCCGCATCCATCGACGCCACCTCTACACAAACCCAGGCCTCTTGAACCGGCATTAGAACATGTCTGTTTCTCGGTATCCAAGCGCCTCAACCAATACACTTAGGAAAACAGGGCTGGTGATGGTGGAGCAGATGGCCAGAGGGCTGCCAAACCCGCCAGGTGGCCTCTGGGTTAAAGAGACAGGAGAAGCCGTTTCTAAAAGTCCAGGAGTGGCTGCTTCTCCACTCTGAGGCCAGAGGCCTCTTCCCGGGACACGGCTCTGACAAGCACCAGCGCTCTGTGCTCCCCTTTTCCCCTCGGCCACCCCACCCAGGGGCTCACTGAGGGGAGCATCAGGAAGGGGCCCCTCCAGGGCCCGCTCTGCAGCCACACGCTGTGCCGTGTTGTGCCAGGAGGCAGGAGCGCGATGCGCCTGCAGACTGCCTGGCAGGTCTCGATAATCGCGTTTGCCCGTTACGAGGTTAGGCGTGCAGGTCTGCTCAACGCCGAGCCGGAGCCCTTGGGAACTCTGCACCAGGGAGATGTGCAAGGGAGTCTCCAAGGGAGAGGACAGGGGTAAACAATGAGCCGGTGGAAGGTTCTGGAGTGGAAACAGGATTCCGATGATGTGAGCGCTGGACAGGAACTAGGACTCGGGCCATGTCAGCAGTGACGTGGGGGCGGCGGGGAGGGGGGTCCAGGCTTCAGTGAGATCAACAGAGGCTTTGAGGCGCTCGCCCACTGCCTGGGGCACCCCACCTGTGCCAGACCTTCTCCGGGAGGTTCTTCCACCGCTGAGAGGGGCCTGGCATGGGGGCCTCCTCACCTTGGCCTGTGGGGAGGAGCCAGGGCTCGTTCTGGTCACCTCCTGATTGGGGCTGGCCCTCCTGCCCTCAGCTCGCCAGCGAGATCCCTCTGGCACCAGCCCTTTAATCCGGCAGCAGATTCCACTGCAGGGAAGCTGCCCAGGCTTGGACGCCCACGGGCATGACCACGCCCAGGCTCCCCCCTGGCACTCGGGAGGGAAGGGAGGTGTGCACCCCCAGGGGCCTCCCCGACTCCACGCCAGCCCTCGTCTGTGTGTTCTTGACCGTGGAGTGTGGCAGCCCCAGCGCCTGCTTGCACGCCCCCCCCCTCCCCCGGCCCTGACCACAGATGGCCGTGGCTGCCACACCATCTGCTTCCAGACGAGGAGGCCGTGCCGCCCAGCAGGTGCTGTATTCCCTTCCTGCCAGGTACCAGGTCTGGGTTTTGGAGCGTGCACTTAAGGACATATGTTCCCTTACAGATGTGTGCACTTAAGGACATATGTTCCCTTACAGATGTGATTTAAATGCACGTATGAGTTCACCCTCATGGAAACGTTTTAAAAGAAAGCTTTTTAAGAAAAGCTGGCCTTAATGTCTAGCATCTGCTCTCCTTTTTCTTCTTGCCTTTGTCTTTTGGGGGTGTTTTAGGAGCTATGGGGGTGCACAGTCCAGAGCTGGGCCTCTGTGGTCCCAGGCACACAGGAGGAGCCTGGTGGCCAGGGAGCGGGCAGCCTGAGGGGACTCCTGCTATGCAGTGCAGGCAGGAATGCCCGGGAGAGCACGCGTGTGGCACCCTTTAATGTGGGCTCCACACGTGAAATGACTTGCATTGCCCCTGCCCCGTCTACCCTCCTCATTCCAGACCCATTCAGCCCGCACACTGTTACTCCTTCTGAGCAAGGAGATGCCGGCAGGAGGGTCATGACCACAGCAAGGGACTGAACAGGGAGGACAGCCACGCCCTCCCCCCGTCCCCCCAGCGCCCCGCTCGCACATTCTTCCACATCTTCCACACGGGATGGCGGAAGACCCCCGGTCTAGTCTCCTATTTCTATTTGAATAGGAACTCCTTGCAGCTGCTGAAAACGTCCTTGTTGGCTGTCCATTCTAGTTTGGATTGGCATGAAGTCAGTGACCACCAGAAATTGTGGGTTTGTCCCACGGATAATTGTGGGGCTACGTTATGAAATGCTCCCAACCCAGGGCAAACAGGACAGCCCTACAGCAGTTAAGGTTTGGGTTGAGCTTTGCAGGCTGGGAAAGACAGAGACCGCCACTGTCACAGGAGGGAAGTTCAGGTTGTGGGGCCGGGCAGGGTGGGGGCCGGAGGAACCGGGGTCCCGGGATCTTTGCCGTGAAGCCAGATCTGAGCTCCCCCTCCTCCCACTCCCCCCGCCCCGAGACGATCTCACCAAGCAGGTGAGGCCTTGTGCGCTTTCAAAACCACAGAGAACATCTGTGTTACCTTTCAAAGGCATGAAAATCGGTGTCAGGGAAGTCATGCTTTGGGGTTGGTGGTTGTAAAACATGCCATTACGTTCATTGTCTCGCTGGTACTGCCATCACCGACTGTGAAATTGCCTTAGCAACAATTTCCACAGCACTCCTTGGAAGTTGGAGTAAGGACTCTAGAGAAAAATTTTCCACCTTATAATTCTTCCACAGTCTCTCCCCCAAGGGGTTTTAAACAGCTACAGGTGGAGGTGAGGCCTGGAGACACTGTGATACGGGTCCTAAAGGAGCAGGGAAGAACGGGGGGGGGGGGGCGAGGGCGGCGGGGGGGCTTCCTATGGGCGTGCTTGAGCTCTGTTCCCCCTTCCTCCATCAATCAGAGCTGGCACCTCTGCCAGCCACCCTCCCTGCTGGCCCCTCCTCAGTCTCTTCACATTGGCTGCTGATCTCGCCCCTCCCTCCCCCAGCACCTTAAATCTCAGCCTAACACTTCGTCACAGTTTTATTTACTCTCATAACTTGGTAATGACGTTGACTCATGATCAGTGTGACACAGAAACCTCCACCCAACCCAAACAAGGATCCTGACATCTAGAAATAGCCACACGGGCCTCCGAGAAATTGAATTGTTTCATCAAACTGGCCACAGTGAAAAAGGGGTGAATCGCTAACATCTGGAGGCAACCCAGATGTCCTTCCAGGGATGAATGTTAAAGTGTGGTCTGTGCACACCCGCAACGCTGCCCGGCAATGAGAGCGAACCACCGATCCACACGACCGCTACCACGGGTCTCAAGAGATGTAAGCTGAGTGAATAGAAGCCAATCCCCAAAGGTTCCACGTTGTAGGATTCCATTTATACGGCACTCTAGAAATGACAACATTACAGAAATGGAGAACAGAGCCGTGTCTGTCCGGGAGTAGGGACGAGGGTGACTGGGTGGGGAAGGAGCTGGACGGATGTGGTTGTAAAAGGGCTGGAAGAGTTCTGAGTCCTGACTGTGGTGGAAGATGTGAGCACCTACACGTGGGACGGCCTGGGACAGAACCGAACACGCACTCTCCAATGAGCACAGCTCACGGGGCAGTGAGAGTGACAGGTGGGCTGTCTCACGGTCGGTATCCTGGTGGGGACACTGTGCTGTGATTCTGCAAGACGTCACCACTGGGGGGACCCGAGGGAAGGGCACGCAGAGCTCTTCATAGTTTTTCTTACAACCGCACGTAAATCTACAGTCATCCCCAAGAGCCTGTTTGAACTAAGGAGACGGCACCAGCGGCCTGGGCTGGCGAGGGGACGCCCTTAGAGGAACGTGCGTTCACAGGGCCCGGGGGAAAGTGGTTTGGCAGTATTTTGTCCCTTTGACCCAGAATCCCATTTCTAGGAATTGCTCTTAAGGAAGTAATAACAGCAAAGTAATAAAAGAGCTCATTAAGCACCAGGCACCGTTCTGGCCTGACACTTAACGAATCAGCAAATCTGCAGGGCGAGCCAGTCACCTCCCAGGTTTACACCCAAACCACTGCCCTGTGATGTCGCTCAGCCGGCAAAGATGCACAGGGAGGGATGTTCCTCTTCTTTATTACATGGAATGAAGCTAAACATCTCACAAAGGATGAAATGATTACATTTTAGTCAGTCTCCATCATGGAACATTACATAGGCATTAAAATCATGTTTTTGAAGACTACTTAATGCTATATTGGAAATGCTGCTGATGTGATGCCGAGCGAAAATGATCAGGATAAAAAATTAGGTGAAAGAAATACACACACACACGCACACGCACACGTGCGCACACACGCACACTCGTAGGAGAAACACCAGCGGGAGAGGTCCTGATACGTTAGCGGACTCCTCTGTGTGGTGTGATAACGGGTATTTCATTTTCTTTTTATACTGCTCTGCATTTTTCAAATATTCTACAATGAATATGCAGGGTGTTTTTTTTTGTTTGTTTGTTTTTGTTGTTAATCCTCACCCGAGGATATTTTTCTACTGATTTTTAGGGAGAGTGGAAGAGAGAGGGAAAGACAGAGAGAAACATCATTGTGAGAGAAACACATCGATTGGTTGCCTCCGAACAGGGCCAGGGCCCGAGGAGATTGCTACCGAGGTATGTGCCCTTGACCGAGATCGAACCCAGGACCCTTTGGTCCACAGGCCGATGCTCTATCCACTGAGCCAAACAGCCTGGGGCCATGCAGGGCTTTGGTAACCAGGAAAGAAGTTATCCAGTTCTAGCAGCGGAGCTTAGGAACTGATAACTCGCTTCCGAACGCTCCCTCCTAATAGCTGCTGCACTGATTATATAAAACTCTCCTGAGAGAAAAAGGTCTTTACCATTTTTATTTGGACGGAATACTCTTCGGCGTCAAGCCAAGAGGATGAGAAAATTAAACGACAGTGAACCAGGGGACAAAAGCCAGAATGTAAATGGCACCCAGCTAGGAGTTCGGGGAGGTGGGGTGTGCGAGGGCGGCTTCCAGAGAGAATGGGGGGCAGGCGGGTGTGGATGGAGGCAGGGGCACCAGACTGAGAGCAAAGACAGAGCCGGGCGCCTCCTGGGATGGAACAGGGAGAAGGCTCCATGGTTCTGTGCTGGCCGCAGGTGGGCAGGCCGAGCGACAGAATGAGGAGCAAGGTTACCTGAGGACACGCAGAGGAAGAAAGGAGTGGGGAGGTAATGCCCCACCCCCACCCCCACAGCCACTCTGGGTCCTGAGATTCAGCCGCAGCCTGGCCTCCCTCCCCAGCTGTTCTGGTTGACCAGTGCTGCCCCAGGGCACAGGGGGTCAGGGTCCTGGGAGCAGTGGGTTCGGATTTCCTTCCTTTAAGTAGGTCTACGTAAACTCCTTGAGATGGTAATGACAACCTTCTGTCCCTTTAAATACAGTTCTCATGTTGTGACCCAACCATAAAATTATATTTGTTGCTACTTCATAACTGTAATGTTGCTACTGTTATGAATCGTAATGTAAATATCTGATATGCAGGATGGTCTTAGGCGACCTCTGTGAAAGGGTTGTTTGACCGCCAAAGGGGTCGCGACCCACAGGTTGAGAACCGCTGCTATAGAGGTAAAGGGTCCTATTAAAGAATTTCTCCACTCCAGACCTTGTCCTCATGGCCCTCAGATCTGTGCGTTTTTAAGACCCCACTGGTGACCAGCAGGGTGTGCAGGCCCGGGTCTCCTTCCGAGGGGGCTGTAGGGAGCCTGGGCAGGGTCCAGGCAGGAGGTGGGCGGAGTCTGGCTCTGGTGGGGAAGCCACACCCCGACCTCCGACCTCCGACCTCCGCAGTGAGTGTTCTGGTTGACCAGTGCTGCCCCAGGGCACAGGGGGTGGGGGTACTGGGGGCAGTGGGTTCCGATTTCCTTCCTTTAAGTAGGTCTACGTAAACTCCTTGAGATGCTAATGACAAAGCCAGCTCTCAGCTGTAACAGCCTAAGTATCAACGCATTCGAGGAGGGACACGTATTTTGGGGTCAGGTCCCCCTAGGAGGCACGACTGTTGTCCTGAGAACCGACTGTCTCATAGACGCCTGCTGGCTGGCGAGCCACACTGCCCGGGCCTCCAGGTCTGGCCACGTCCACCTCAGGCAGCGTTTGGGGCCAGCAAAACGAACTGCTGCTGTGGCCAACGTGAGCCCATGGCTGCCATCCTGAACCCCCCGTCCTCACACAAGGACCCTCCGAGCTCCCGTTAATTCTCTGGTGGGTGCTCTAGATTTGACTTGGTCGAGTAAATGGGTACTGCGATGTCACTGTTCATATAAGTTTCATGTATTAGAACAGGGGTCCTCAAACTACGGCCCGCGGGTCACATGCAAATACAAATATTGTATTTGTTCCCGTTTTGTTTTTTTACTTCAAAATAAGATATGTGCAGTGTGCATAGGAATTTGTTCATAGTTTTTTTTTAAACTATAGTCCGGCCCTCCAACGGTCTGAGGAACAGTGAACTGGCCCCCTGTTTAAAAAGTTTGAGGACCCCTGTATTAGAATCTCATGTAAAACTTTATGAGAAAAAGCAGTTCAGTTGCTCAAACTGCTCAAATCACTGCCCTGACTCTGGGCATCAGGGCAGAGTGGGGCCGGCAATGAGGGCGGTCAGCAGGGTGACCTCGGCCAGTGGCTGCTCTTCGCTGGCTCTGTGACAGGTGGGGCCTGGGTTGGCCAGAGCGAGTGACGTTCCCGCTGTTTCACATCCCCAGGGTCACCCTGGCCAGAGGGACCTCCTGAGCTTGGTGTCATCATCATCACATCAGAGGAGGGCTCTGAGCCACAGAGGAGGGCGCTGGCCTGGCCTCGTCCCTGTGGTGCAGGATGCACACTCGGGCCCACCTGGCTCCAAGCCCAGAGACGTGAGTCAGATCATCAGTGCACATCTGCGTGGGCAGTAGAGGTGGTCTCGGGCCTCTCTGCCCATCACTGTCCCTTAATGGTGTGTACGTTCTCTGTTTGCCTTGTTCTCAAATGACTGATATTTTCAGTCACACACTTGGAGTGACTATTGATTTTGAGCCCCCCTCCCCAAGGAAAACAGACCAATTCAAATTCCTTTTGTCTATCAGATCGTGGTCACTTTTTATCACTTTTATAAACAACTAGAGGCCTGGTGCACGAAATTCGTGCACTTGGGGGGAGGGTTCCCTCAGTCCGGCCTGTGCCCTCTTGCAGTCCGGGAGCCCTCCGTGGATGTCTACAGGGAGTGGGCCTAAGTCGGCAGTCGGACATCCTTAGTGTTGCCATGGAGGTGGAAGAGGCTCCTGCCACTGCCACTGCACTCACCAACTGTAAGCCTGGCTTCTGGCTGAGCGGGGCTCCCCCTATGGGAGCGCATGGACCACCAGGGGGCAGCTCCTGCATTAAGCATCTTCCCCCTGGTGGTTAGTGCAGGTCATAGCAACCGGTCATTCTGCCATTCGGTCGATTTGCATATTAGCCTTTTATTATATAGGATTATGCTTTTATACAAGCTTCTGTAAGGCTTCGTCTGCCCTCAAAGCAAACCAGTCTGGCTCCAGGACCTCACACTCCGGCTCTAGGAGTTAGAACCCAGCCTGCGCAGCCCATGGAACAGCCAAACTCCAACCCAATGTGCATTCGCAACTTTTCTACCCCCAGGGGAGTAAACAGTGACTTTCCATCGCCTTTTCAGCACATGAGAATTCCAAATGTTTCATGTATAAAAGAAGCTAAAAAGAGACCAAGACCTAAATCCTACATTATATTACTCAATAAATAAATACATGTTCACTGAAAAGAGGCTGTATAGTCTGTCTCTCTATGCATCTCTCCCTCCTTCTTTCCCTCCCTCCCTCCCTCCCTCCCTCTCTCCCTCCTCCCTCCTCATCCATGTACTAGTTACCTGCAATTCATCTCTAATTATGTTATAAAGTTGTTCATTTCATGACGCCCCTTATTTTCAGAACACTCAACAACAGCATCACCATCAGAATGGATTGCAGTGAACCAGCAGGCAGGCAATTGCTGCTTTTTGTTTGCTAAAATAAAATCTGTATTAGGCCTTATTTCCCTTTCCAATTTTGAAGGTAGGTTTCTGGTCACTGCATTTGAAAAGAATATAAAATAGTAACAGAAATTAACATTTATTACCATGAGCAGACACATGACATACATTCTCTTAAAAAGATATTTTGCATAATGGAAGTGCTCCAACAGGTACAAAAGCAGAGGGTGTGGCCCAATGAAGCCTCCCTCCCCACGTCCCGGCTTCAATAGCTGTCCACATGGACCCATCCTGCTTCGTCTGTACTCCAACTTCTCCTGCTGGGGTTATTTTAAAGTTCGTTCTAGACATCATATTCTATCATCTGTACATATTTCAGCGTGGATCTTTAAAATAGAAAATCTCTTTCAGTTTAAGATGGCCACAGTGAGATTATCACATGGGAAGAAAATTAACAATTTCCCTTATCTTCTCAGGTTGTCATATATACACACAGGGTGCCCCTCAAAATGTATGCACACTTTAATAGCTGAGAGCTCAATTTTGAAATGTATTTGAATAAACACTGCCCTTATAATTATTTAAAGTGTGTGTATACATTTTTTGGGGGGATATATATATATATATATATATATATATATATAATCTCCCAGAAAACATAAATAATCTTTAAGGCATGTTGTAAGGATCAGAAGTAATATGTGTTCTTCAATAAACAAGTGGCAAGGAATGTAAAGGGGCCAAAACATATGGATAGAGACTTAAGAAGACAGCAAGCCAATGCAATGTGTGTTCAACAAGAGCGTGTGTATGTGTGTGTGTGTGTGTGCGCGTGCGTATCATATAGTTCCTTTTCTTGCCCTTTGTTTGTTGAAGAACACATATTATCTTTGACCCTTATAGTATGTGTGTTAGCTGATGAAGGCCATGATGTGGGTGAAGGTCCAGGGTTGCTGACAAAATTCAGATGCAGGACACATACAGAGCCTCCTGGGATTGTGGGAGAGTTAGTTTTGGGCAAATACAAAGAGAGGCTCCTAAATACCAATGTCACTGTTTTTGCAGAGTGTGGACGGCCGTGATGAGATGGAAAAGAAGTCCAATAAGCCCGCTGAACTGGATGGTGGAAAGGTCTGGAGCTGCGCCTCGAAGACCTGACTCTGGCTCTTTCTCTAACAAACAGTGTGGCTCTAGACACATCTCTTCACATCTCTGAGCCTCAGATTTTCATCTTCAAAGTGGGGATGAGGCCAGTTCTACAGCTTCAAGATGCTATGAGCTTCCATGGGGCAGTTTCTGCCTGCCCTGAGCCCAAGACGCTTGAATGACCATCGCATCCCATGGGTAGGCTTCTTTCTCCACTGAGAGGCATGGCCACATGGTGCTGAGCAGCCTGGAGCCAGCCTCCTGGCTCAGCTCCAGCTCTGCCTCTCATGGACTCCAGACTGTGGGCAAATTCCTTACCCTCTTCATTCCATACTTCCCTCAACTGCAACATAGGGAAGACACGAGTAGCCTCTATAAAATACTTACAAAGGTATCTGGCATGTGGTGAGCACCATACAAATGTCTGCTAGAAGGATACTATCCCCGTTTTATAGATGTGTAAACTGAGGCCCAAGATCATTCAACTGGCATGTAGCACTGATGGATGCAAGCCTCAGTTTGCTGATTTCAGGGCGGCTGGATAAGCAACCAAGGTGGTGGTGGTGGGGTGGGGTTTTGAGGTTCATGTTCTGAAGCATACCATTGCCTCCCAAGATTCATGTCTTTGTCATGTACCTTCTTGGGGGTCCAGCACCTAGGAGGGCCTCAATAAATGTCTGTTAGGTGAAAGGATATGAGAGGCACATTTGCTTAACATGAGTTAACTTAATCACAATGTGCAGCAAAATTTGGTGGGGAGAAGAGAGCTATCTAAGATCCTGCTTGTAACATGCAGCCGGCAGACAGGGGAGGCAGTGATGTCAAACACCCACAAGAAATTAAAAGTGGGTGTGACCAATGCTGTGAAAGAGGGCGGGCCTTGAGGGATGAGGGGACCACAAGGAGAGGGTGGCATAAAGCAGGAGGTGAAGGGAAGATATGGTCTCCTCACTCCAATCCAGTGGTTAAGAGCTCTGTAGCCCCTGAGGAATGCCTCACCTCCCAAAGATACACACCTCTACCCCCGGGAACCTGTGACTGTCACTGTGATCCCACAGTCTGCAGGTGGGACGAGATTAAGGCTCTTGAGGTGAGATTACCCCAGATTATCCAGGTGGGCCCTCAATGAAATCACCCTTCGCCAGGGAGGCGGAGGGAGAGCTGACAATACACAGAGAGAGGCTGGGATCTTTTTCGCAGGCAACGAGTCCTTTAAGCTGTGTGAGGCATGGTGTGTGCATGTGATTGGGACCAAGCTTCAGGAGGGGCAGGGGAAGATGGATTAGAGAGCGGCGACACTGAAGGCCGAGTATCAGGTCCAAGGCTATACCCCCCTATAAGAGCTGATGTGGGCCTGGGTGGGAGCTGGGAGGTGGGGAGGCCGGAGGGGACCGTCAGGAAGCTTGTGAGGAATCCCTGTCCTGGTTGAGGATGTCCTTTAGCAGGATGCAGCTCCCAGGCTGTCCGCACCCGCTCCGGCTCTGGCTCATCATTCCCCATGCCCGCGTCTGCCGTGGTCTCGGGCCTCCTGTGCACTGAGCCCATTTGTCATGGCTGATCCGATCACGGCTCCTGTCATCTCTCTGGGTTGCTTTGTTTGTTATTTTTTTCATGTCTGGTGTCTGAGGCCAATCTCCGCTGTCATAAATAATGGATCACAGGGGACTGAAAATGCAGAAATCGGGGAGCTGAGAGAATGAGAAGCGTGCTGAGTGGGAGCTCAGAGGACTGTGTTGTGGGGGGACGGTCGGAAGGTGTCTCTCTGGTTTCAATTTGCTTTACTCCTTGAGCTCAGATTCAAGGAAGAGGCAACTGGGGATGCCCAATCCTTGTACTTCCCCTCGCTGAGCCCTCGCCCTGCTCTGCCCACTTCTCCTCTTGTATCAGGACTCCAGTGTGGTCCATGCGACCTGTCCCTGGGTCAGGGCTCCTTGGCACCCCCGAGGAGGGCAAGGGTAGAGGAGGAGATGCGGGGGAGGATCTGGGGCTGCAGCCCGCCCCCAGGGACCCTCCATGGGGAGCCCTTTCCCAACAAGCAGCCCCTGCAGCCCTGCCTCAAGGCGGGATGCGAGAACAATGGTTGGGTAAGGGAGAATAGACGGAGACGGAGCCAGGTGACATCGGGACCTAAAACCCAACTAGACCCAGAGAGCTCGGCTGTCCTGGTCACCAGCATCATCGAGACGGGCCCCGAGGCCCTCACACAGGCACCCTGAGAACAGTGGGCAGCAGAGGACGGCCACGTGGACCAGAGGAGCCCAAAGAGCTCCCATCTGCAATGGGGAGAAGGCGTCCTTCTCTCCCTTGCCTCCTCCTCTCCTTTTCGTGGCTTGAAGTTTCATTAGAAAAACTGAGCATGGTTTTCCTGCCAGAAAAGAAATGTCTCGGAACGTGGGTGTCAGGCCCTCGAGCGGGTCCAGCTTGGCTCCTGCTGTGGTGGCTGGAGTCGCTCCGCACCCGTCCCGCTTCCTGTGCGGCAGAGGCTGCAGCCCTGTGGGCCTCCTCTGCGCAGGCGCCCCGGAGGTCGGGTTTCTGCTCAAGGCCGATGGGCTTTCCAGATGTATCGTCAGTGTCTTCTGGGCCACCCTGCGACCAGCATCGTGCAGTTGCCATAGCCACGCCACGCAGCACCTGTGTCACACAGCCTGCCGCTCACTGCTGCCCGTGCCACCTTCTGCTGAACCACAGGATCGCTCTCGGGCTCACTGTTCAGTTTGATGCCTGGAGATCACGGCAGTTGGCTGAAAGCTGTTCACCCCCGGCTCTTCCTCCCAGAGGCCAAGCCTGGCACTTCATAGGGGCAGGGGGGGAGCTGGAGGCGGCTCGAGGGGCCCAGGCTGTCTTCTGAGAGCTGCGTGATCTGTCACCGGAGGAAGCACAGTGGGCCCAGTGCAGAGGCTGAGACTGGATCAGAAGACCCAGCGGGACCCGGAGCCGACCAGGCGCTGGCATCCAGCAGTGGCCCCGGCTACTCCAGCACCAACACCAGGAAATGGGGGATCCCCAGTCCCTGAAGAGGCCTGGGCTTTTGGGAAAGGCCTGGAGGGGAGATGCTGGTGAAAAGCTGGTTGGGAAAAATGGGGTGCAGAACTTGGCACTCTCCTCATGCTCCCAGCCATATGTTATGGTGGCCGGGTGTAAGGTCTTGACGTGTCTGTAGCTCAGAACATCAGCCTGTGTCACTGGCACACTCAGCCCACACTGTCCAGGCTCGTTCATGGGAGCCCCTTAGAACAGGTGACGATTATAAGGGTTAACACTTTTGGCGCCTGGGAGAGGCAGGTCTGACTCTGAGAAGAGCCCTCTGCCTGCCCCACCCACCAGGTGTCTGTCCCAGTTCCTCGCCATCCATGCCTCACCTGCACCAAAGTGTCCCCTCAGCTTCCCCAGGCTGTGGCCCAACGCAGTCACCTTTTCAGCGCGGCGCCGGCCCACACTGTTTCAGAAATATTTGCGCAGGCAACTCACCTCTCCTCCACTTCCCGCCTATTACGTTGCCGCGGGAGTCCTCTCCTGACCCTCGCTTCTCGGAATATTCCGGGCTGTCTTTGCCAGGAGGGCACAGGTGCCACCTCCCGTCTCTGCTGTTTGGGGCTCAACCTTCAAAACACCACACGGACAATGGGACTCAAACACGTGTCGGGACCACGGCTGCACATCCCGGTGGCTCAGGGGGACGGCGTAAGTCCTAAGGACTCCAAATGGCCACGCAGTCACCGGCCACCTCTGGAGCCACATTTCCCAGCACTCGTATGTGTCCTAAGCCTTGGGTGTTGTTATTCATTGTGGCAGCAAGAGTCCAGGCTTGCGTGAGACGCTTCACTGAGAGATTCCAGAGTACGTCTGACCATTAATTTTGAACCTCTAACCCCACTCATATTGTAGCCTTTCCCTGGGTGGAACACGGCCCTGAGCGAAAACATGTTGGCGGCTGTTCCCCAAAGCACTTTGGAAACGGTAGGATCAACAGACGTGCGACAGACTCGCGACAGATGAGTCTCCAGCCACACCCAGCTGCTTCTGCTGCCTGTCAGCGTCAGTAACCAGCAAGGATGCTCCCTCCCGGCGAGCTGTCCTCTCGCATGTAAATGCCAGTGGAGAGATGGCTGTGATCTCTACGTGATAATGTCCAATCCGCTGCCTCCTCTTTGGTTATCTGTAAGGCTCTAGAAGTTTTTTTCTTTTTAATCCTAAAGGCAGACACGGTGAGGATACAGACAGCCTGAATCACTGCTCTGCTTACAAAATAAATCAGCGCTGTGTGCGACTGGCCCCAGGATGAATGGATCCCACTGGAGAGATGGCGCCCTGGCCACTACACCTGCCCTGGTCACTACACCTGCCCTGGCCACTACACCTGCCCTGGTCACTACACCTGCCATTCCGCGGTGGTGACAGGAGGAGGCAGGTGACAGTTTCCCTGATACCAGTGTTCTGGGCTAAACCGTGGAGAGCTCGACTGTGACGAATCCCGCCAACTCCAGCCACTCTACCGTGGGCTCAGACTTTGTTTCCCCCAAGCCCCCCTCCACCCCCCAGGGCTGAGCAGCTCTCCCAGGCTGCACAAGGGGGGCCCGCGGGCCCGCAGGGGAGGTACAGCCAGCAACCAAGTGACAAAGCCGGCAGAGTGCTCCGGGCTCTGATGGACAGCAACCAGCCAAGCCCTCTCCAAAACAGCCTGTTCTGGCGGCAGAGCTGACTTCACCTGTCAAATTATCAAGTGCTGCGGGGCATCACTACCACCCCCTCCCGAGAAGCCAATGAGCCGGAAGCCTGGAGCCGTGCCTGCGCTGAGTGGCACCCTCCCTCCCTCCTTCCCTGCCTCCTGGCCTCCCTCCTCGTCGCAGCCCTGATGGAGCTGCACCTCCGAAAGGTCGGAGGAAAAATGAAAGGCATTTGAGGTCCTCTCTTTGGGGGGAAGGAGGGCGGGTTTGGGGTTAACCTGGGAAACACAGTCACGTGGTATCATTGAGCTGGAAGCACCCCGGGGCTGGCTGGCCCTTTGTTCACGGAGCGCCTGGACCCGTGGCCCTGTGCTGGATCCACCGCTGATGCCCATGGGCCACCCGCCAACCCCGGAGCATGAGGCCGGGATCTGGGCGAGATTCCCCAAACCAAACACGGAGATTCGGCTGCCTCGAATCCACAAGATAGAAAATAAATAATAAGCAAATAACAGTAACCACGACTTTACGCGCACTCATTGTGTGCCGGCCCCGTTTTAGACTTGATCCGCGTTCATGCCTCTCATCATAACGACCCACTTCACAGACGGAGACACCGAAGTATATAAGCAACCTGCACACACACTCCCGGTTCCATCGCAGACAAGCCCCAGACTCCGCGCTCTCGGCCATGACACCATGCTGCTGGGAAATGGACTGAGGGCAATTGAACCTGAAAAGCATCTGTTCACGCCTCTCCCCGCCTGAAACGTACACAGACCACACCACACATAAGCCTCCTGGAGAACAGCTATGACCAGGAAATGGGAGGGTTCAGGGAACACAGTTTTTCCTAAGGCACAGTAATACACCACCGCAATGGCCTAGGTTTGCAAACCAAGGGAGTAAGCATGGAAATGACTGAGGTTTAAAACTATCAGGCAGGCCCTGGCTGGTGTGGTGCAGTTGGCTGGATGTCGTCTTGTGCACCGAAAGGTTGCCGGTTCGATTCCGGGTCAGGGCATGCCCAGGTTTGGGGCTCGATCCCCTGTTGGGGGCATGTAGGAGGCAGCCAATTAATGTTTCGCTATCGCACTGATGTTTCTCTCTCTCCCTCTCTCTCTAAAAATCAATAAAAATATTTTTTAAAAATCAGGCAGATTCATGATGGATGAATGGATAAACAGAATGTGTATATACATGCAATGGGATATAATTCAGACTTAAAATGGAAGAACATTCTGATACACACCCCAACATGGAGGAACCTTGAGGACATTATGCGAAGTGAAATAAGCCACTCACAAAAGAATAAATACTGTGTGATTCCACTTACATGAGGTTCTAGAGCAGTCAAATCCATAGAGACAGAAAGTAGATGGTGGGTGCAGGCCAGGGCTGGGCGGGGGTGGTGTTAGTGTTTAAGGGGGACAGAGTTTCAGACTGGGAAGATGGGAAGTTCTGGAGATGGACAATGTGATTGGGCTCAATGCCACTGAGCTGTGCATCAGACATGGTTAAGATGGTGAAGTTTTGTTATGTGTCATTTTCTACAATTTTTAAAAATGAAAAAAAAAAAAGTTAGGGAATCTAAAGCCAATTGAATACAGGGTCTGGCTCTTCTTTACTTGTGTCCAGACCAAGTTTTCAGGGGGGGCTGTGAGCTTCCGTTCTGGGCAAATGCTCAGGTCAGGTGATCAGCTTTGGGACTGCGTTGGTAACTATATACATGGCGGGGGTGGAGGGGCCGAGGCAAATAACCCACACTGTGAACTCAAGACGTATTTTGAGTGTGAAATGTTTGACGCCGTCTCCACAGCAGCTCACCCACCGCAGGACCCCGAGCTTAGGCGCCCAGGAGATGCGCGAGCTTTTATGCTCCTGCGGGCGACCTTCAGGTCTGCATTACATTAGAATATTTTTTCTCTCAAAATTCAGAGCCTTGGGGATGCAGATCCTCAGCCACAGGGGCAGGAGGACTTAGCTCGGTGAGCTGAGCAAGAGGCTGGGAACCCCTTTCGACTGAGCCACTGACCTGCCAACTGCTGCGTGCCACCCTCGGCTGGAGCGTCTGCTCCGAGGGCCAGGAGCAACACCGTGCCCGGGCGTGTCTGTCCCCAGAAACACCTCCAGGGGGACAGCTCTCATCGCACTGCCTGTCGGGCTGAGGGGGAGAATGGGGAGCAGGAATTCCTTCCTGGAGGACCAGCGGATGGGCTGCTGCTGTCTCGGCAAGATGGACACCTGAGGTCCCTCTGTCCTCTGGCGACTCCCTTAGCCCTCACGGCCAAAGACCTCCCCCAGCCCCCAGGCACGCTGCCTGCTGAGCCACCCACAGTCGGGGAGCGGGTGACCGAATGGAGGTGGTTCAGCTTGGGGTGATTGTGGTGGGAGAGACGGTGGGGAGGGGGGTATGCTAGCTACACCCCCAGGCAGCAAACCCAGAACAGGGGTGCAGGAACCCAACCTGCAGTGACCCAAGGCTACGTGTTGGCCAGCCCCTGCCGCCCCCTGCTGGTCTGGCTCTGAGGCCAGCCTCGTGGGCGCCCCTGCTTCGTCTCTCATTTGCATGCTGTTCACATGAGTGGTCTGATGTGCCCGCCGTGCCCTCCCTCTGCCCTTGCTCTCCTTCCCTGACACCGGAGTGTGTGCTGCCGGCTTCTGAGGCCAGGCAGCCCCTCTGCCCTAATGGCTCTGGTGAGGCCCCTCGGCTTAGGGTGTGAGGTACCCCGTTTCCCATAGGAGTAGCCTCTGCCAAGCTGGAGACAAAGGTGCCTGGGGCAGTGGGACCAGGGTCGTGGGGACCTCGGCACTGCCTCCCTCTTTGTGGTGCAGATTCACAGCGGCCTCACAGAGGCACAAAGCAAATGACAAGACAGCGCCCGCCCTGGCTTCTTCCAGAGGCTCCTAGTGGCAGGTGCAGGGGAGAGGAGGGGCCGGCGTTGGGGGGGCCCCACTGTGCCCAGGCCTGAGGACGGGACAGGTGTACTGAGCCTCCCCAGGGCCAGCACTTTATGGGTATTACTTAGTGCCACCTTCAGCCACCCCATGGGAGGCACCACCACTGCTCCCACTTCCCTGAGGGCAAAGTGACTTCCCAGCTGGCAAACGGCAGAGCCAGGTGGTCTGTCCTGCCACCACGCCTCCACCCTCCGTGTGACAGACAAGAGCAGCCCAGCCCCTCTGAGATAGGGCATGCTGCCTTCAGTCCGAGAGGTAGGTCCCCATGTCATTATCTGTCAACCCTGGTGGCATTAGTGGGGTTCAAGCCTCCAGCCACCCCCTTCCTTGCCTCCAGGTGTTGGACGTGTCTGGTTTAACCGGCCTTCAGACCCCGGCACCTGGGAGGGAGGAGGGAGGAGGGAGGCAGCAGCTCCCTGGCTGCTCAGCGTCCTGGGCTGGACTTTGAAAACTGTTTTCCAAAAGTTCTTTACGGACAGCGCCTGCTGTGGCATCGCAGGCGGCTGGGCCGATTACTTCAATGGCTGATGGACTTGTTGAAAAAGAGACGGAAAATCATCTCACTCATTGTTAGTTTTCACAGCCCAGCTCTGAAGCAGCTGGAGACAGGGGGGTCATCGGAAGCTGGGGTCGGGCTGGGCATCAACATGGCCCCACTTCTGTTTTGCACTGGAAATCCAAACGGGAGTGGGATCACTCCTTTCTGTAACCCGCCTTGGTTGCAATCAGCTTATGTTACCATTTCAATATCTTCTTAAAGATATTAAGTTATACACATCCAAAGGGAGATAAATGGGCTTTGCTGATGAAGGCCAAGGGGAGTCTACCTGGCAGGAAGGAGGGAGCAGACAGGTGCACAGAAGCCCAGAGAACTCTGCTGGGTCTGCCTGGCTCTGTGCAAATGAGCGAGGATCCTGCCAGTCCCCGGGAAAAGGGTGCTCTGAGTGACGGGCCAAGTAGGAGCGCAGGTGTTAAAGTGAAAGGCAATTTCCACTGGGCTGCGCCAGGCGCCAGGACAGGCACATTCCAGCAGGGGAAGGGACTCTAGGTCCCACCGTGTGAGCACACTGGACAAGACTTGGGTCAGGTGTGCCCTCTGACCAGTGGAAGATGGGACGGCTCTGAAGACAGGTCAGCTGTGTTTGTGCCCAAGGCAAGAAACAAAGGCAGAGGAGCCTGGTGCAAGGCAGGGCCCGGCAGGGGCACAGGGAGGGACAGGCAGTAGGGAGCAGAATTCCTCCGGCCAGACCCTGAGACCGCCAGCAGGGCGTGCAGAGGCCTGGGCTCCACGTGCAGGCAGGAGGGCCGCAGCCACAGAAGAGAACCAGACCTCGGGGAAGACGGTGGGTCAGGGCCCTGCAGTCCATGGAGGCTGGCTTCTGGGGAATCCAGGCGGCATGATCTAGGGTCCAAGTGGCGAGGGGGCCGGGCTGGGTGAAAGACAAGCACTGTGGGAAG
>NW_005871568.1:170722-173671 GCF_000147115.1 Myotis lucifugus | reverse complement strand
TCAGCAGTCCCTGGGTCTCCTAAGGTTGCTGGGTCCGAAAAGGACCCCTTCCCCACAAAGCTGGGCCTCTCAGAGGAAGAAACTCTACTCACCAGGCCCACACGCGACTGGCACCATAGCCCTTCCCACCAGCCGGGTCCTGCCGTGTCCTTCTGTCTGTCACAGGACCCAGGTCCAATGCTTGGCACAGGACAGAGGGAGCCATTGCTCAGTGGGACTGAGTGTCATGAATGGCACATGCACCCTGGACCCCAGCACTCGGCACGTAGTAGCTGCTCAATAAACTCATCTGGCTAATTGACGAAGTGATTGGCCTTGCCCTGTTTGGTTCTTCCAACAAGCAGCACTACCGTATACCCATGTGACATCGAGAAACAGTGGCATGGAGGCTAAGTGACTAATGCGGGGCCACGGCATGGAAGTGGAGAAGCTGAGCACCGGCCTCTCCTCAGACACTGTGGCCGTCCACCCGAAGCTGTGCTGGAGCAGACAACACCCGCGGGAGCCACTGCCGGGGAGAGCAGGGAATGGCCAGCAGTGGGATCACTCAGGGGACAGAGAACAGAAGGAATGCAGGAGCCAAAGGACTGATGACCAGACGGGGCAACACAATATATACTCGACGACGTCACACATGCCTTCTCTCCTCCCTCCACATCCTCCCCTTGGAAGCAACATGAGGTCTGTGCCCATGACCTTTCACAAACAGGACGGGATGGATAAAAAGGGAGACAGTACCCGACAGCATATGGGGAACTTCAGAATTAATCCCGTGTTTGGGACTTTAAGAAAACTCAGCCCTCAAAGCGTTGCAGAAAGAGCCCTGAGCAGAGAGAGACATTTGAAATCTGGACAGAGCTGCTGGCGTGGAGTTCAAGGCGGGGTGAAAGGTGACCAGTGTCCAGCATATGCTTGGAAACCCCAAGTGGTCTGGCTCTCAACCAGGCTACAAGTCCAGCCCGAGCCTCCAACAGTGACAACGGCAAGGGGGAGGCCATGGAGCAAGGTCGAGAATGAGTAACAGGCATGGCAGTGACGGCAGAGGTTTAAAGACCACGGCCCTCCTCACTGTGTCAGTTAAAGGACATTTACTGGGCAGGGAGCGCGCACCGCGCCATCATGTTCCGGCTGCGTCCCGGCTGTTTACATGAGTTTGTTTACTTCTCCTGACCGTCGATAAAGCAGATGCTAACCCCCTTCACAGGCGGCAGCCGGCTTAGAGCAGCCTGGGGACTTGCTCCAGACCACAGAGGCGGTGGCGCCAGCACACATCAGCTCTGGCCCCTCCCAAGGCCACGGCCTCCCTCCTGAAGACAGGTGCCCCAGGTCTCCCCCGAGCTGCCCGCAGCGCTGCTTTCCTGGAGGCCACCCCCACCTTGGGCGTGCCACCTGTGGAAACCACCCTCCCCACAATCAGAGCCGAGTAGCCTGCTCGCCTCCTGACCTCTGGAACCTCTTCCGCTCTCACCCACTTCGTCAGGCTTCTCAGGAAGCTTTTGGGGGAAGTTCTTGGGAAGCAGCTGTCACTTCTGAACTGGTGGCGGCGTCTCATCTCACCTCTTTCGAAAGATAAAAAACGCTGATGTTCGCTACCTTTTATTTGGTGGGGCAGAAAAAGTGTGTGCTTGTATCTGTGTGTGCACGTTTGCCTGTTTGCATATGTGTGTATGCATGTGCTTTGGTGTATGTTTGCAGGTGGCATGTGCGTACGTGTGCACACGTTTTCACATGCATGTTTTCACGTACATGTTGTATGTGGATGTGTGTGCACACTGGAGCAGGGGGCTATTCAGTGGGGGGCCATTTCTTCCTTTGGGGAGGCTGTTATGAATTCCTATGCTGTCACTGGGCACTTGGGTCTAGTCCTGTGTCTGCTTGTGACCACCTGCCCTTGAAGATGCTTCTGGTCCCCGCTGTCCGATTCTGTTAGAGTGGGCTGGGGGTGTGGGGGGGGAGAGGGGAGTCTGCACTTCTCATTTCACAGGGATCAAGCTGGGGTGGGGGGTGAGAGCGAGGTGGCTTGTTGGCAAGTCTATCAGCTGGTGGAAGTGCGTCTGAGAACCAGAGCCCTGAGCCCTGAGCCCTGGCAGGCACCTACTCTGCCCGGCTGGGCATTCCTCCTTGGTTTCCCGGTGGGGTGCTCCTGGAGACGGGCAAGGTGAGACGATGTGCCGCTGAGGTTTGGGAAGATGGCCTCAGGAGGGCATTTCCCTGGGGGGCGGAATCTAGGGGGGGGGCCAAGCAGCTCACTTATTGTTCCTCTCTGCCAATCAGAAGCAGGGGCCAGGGCTCTCTGGACCCCTGCCAGGGGCTTAGAAGAGGAGGGGCCACCAGAATGGTCGGCTCTGGATGCCTCTCCTCTAGGACTCAGTTGGTTAGGGACACCACGTCTGGAGGGCTTCCTCTCTCCCAAGGAGGGCAGCTGGGCAGCAGAGCTGGTCCAGCGCCCACCCAGTCTCTCTGCGGGCCCGGGAGATGGGGCAGCCCCTGTCACCCCCTCTGCTGTCACAGCTGACCCCGAGGGATATGGGGACAGGGACACAGACAAGAGGCTGGGGGCAGCCCCTGCTTTCCCGCGGCCCGGCCCCCACCTGCTCCTGAGTTTAGGAAGCCGCGGGGATGTTAAATCGCGGCTGTAGCAGCACCCTCTTTGCTTGGGAACGGTCCTGAGGTGAGGCCACACTTGCAGTCCAACTCTGCCGGTGTCGGTATCTCCAACCAATATCAATTGACTTAAATGTTTAATCTCTCTGAGCCTGATACTCTACCCCTGTTACTGTTGTTTTTAAAAAAGATTCTGCCATGATAAGGAAAATACTGGGCGAGTGACGGCATCTTGTCTCTTGGCATCCATTTTAATAGGGAAAACTGAGATGAAAGATGCTGCCTACCCCCCACCCGGATTTCTGGGGCGTCCCATGTTCCCTTATTCCTAGGCTCCTTGGAAAT